>NW_026638439.1:660000-687500 GCF_028554395.1 Pezoporus wallicus | reverse complement strand
AGCATAATTCATAGAACTGTTGTGTTTCCCATTCTTCAATTTTTTATAAGTATTTGATGTGCTCACAGGGAAGGAAATAGAAGGAGCTTGTGAAGCTGCAGCTGACACATAGACAGCTCCTAGAACAAGCATTACAGGCTAATTTTCCTTACGGTTTTCTGTCTTGTGCTGCTTAATGAAGAGAATTACACTGTGAGCAGAGTCACAGCGAGACAGTTTGATGTTCAGAGCAGGTCTTTGCCTGTCATTCCAGTCATCCCCTCCTCCTGTGCGATCCAGGGTGGGCCTTGGTGTGTTTGTCCTCTTTTGGAAAATAAGACATCTTCGTTATATTGGTTAATAAACTTCATTTCTTGTTTGTATTTTGGTGCAGATCACACTTTTCAGCTGCTTTCTGGATTATATTGCTTAGTGTGGTTACCTACAATCATTTCTAAAGCGTTTCCCACCCAGCAGTGTAGCAAGGTGAGGGATGAAAAAGGCAATTGCTTCAGCAAGTCCGTTGGAGCACAGTGCCAGATGAAGTGAAACATACAGGAGTGTGCTCCAACCTGCCAGGGTGATCCACCTGAAGCTTCCAGTGCGGGTTCAGCAACCAGAGGGCTTTATTCTTCTTGCCTCACTTAGCAAGGTTGCTGCAGGTACTGTAACATCTTCTCATGGCTTCACCCACCCAGTGATTTCTGCAGGTTTTCCCTTCCTCCTCTGTTCCTGTGCCCGTATCAGCTCATGCACTGGGACACATGACTGTGTTGCAAGCACTGCTTTGCAATTTGCGGCATGTCTTGGCTGACACCAATGCCAGATGGTTTTCGGGGACAATCCTTGAGCAGATCCAAGAGCGTGTAACCAGCATACAGAGCTGTTCTTGAGCAGCAGCATACATATTGGCAAGGGGAAAACTCACTTGGAGCTTACAGAGAGTATTGGCAGGGGCATTGGAGCTCATCTAGTTCCTTGCTGTCCAACAGGCCAGCCAGGAGATGGAGGTTGGCTCACATCTGTGGGAGTGCTGCAGGGAAGGACAGAGGGACGTGCCAGCAGGGTCCTGCTGACAGAAGATTAACAGTCTGGTGTGGCTGGCGAGGTGCTGCTGGGTGAGCCCCAGCAAGCAGGATGTTGCCTGTGAACTCTGTGGCTCTCAGGTGAAAGTTCAGTGCTGGTGTGCAGCCATGAGAAAGGGTGCTGCTGTTCCCACTCGCTGTAAGCAAACAGGGCACCAGCCGTGGCATGTTAGAGCAGGGGATGGCGGGGACTGGAAAGACAAGTGGCCTTTTCAGTTGCCTTTTGATTGCCTTTGCAGCCCAAGTGGGCTGCTCCATGCTCGGGTTGAAGCTTAAACAGGGGAAATTTAGGTTAGATATAAGGAAAAAGTTCTTTACTGTGAGGGTGCTGAGGCGCTGGCACAGGGTGCCCAGAGAAGCTGTGGCTGCCCCATCCCTGGCAGTGTTCAAGGCCAGGATGGACACAGGGGCTTGGAGCAACCTGGTTTAATGGAAGGGGGTTGGAACTGTATGTGCTTTAAGGTCACTTCCTATTCAAACCATTCTATGCTTCTGTGATTCCATGCTGGTTGTCTCATTTCCCAGCTCTGTCACTCTCTCCTCCATGGCCAAGCAACAGCTAGGGATGGCTGTGTCAGTTCTGCATCATTCCCAGGTGTACTTTGAGTGGAAATGTTTTGGTTAGGACTGTGGTAGTTTAAAATTCATTGAGGGTTGTGAGTGCATGTCATGGAGCGGGCCCAAGCCTTGCAGACCTTGTGTCATCTTCTCTTGGTTCTCCTCAGAAACAGTTTGGGTAGAATCTGAGCAAGTATTCTAGGAAAGGAGGCCACAGACTTGTATTCCTCTGGAGCAGAACCTCCTAAAGATACCTCTTTTGCCTCCTGCTTTACTGTTTTTGTCATTCTGGTCTGCCTGGCGGTGATATTTTACATCTGGCATTACTTTAATAACAAAAATAAAAAAGGGGAAAATATTCCTTGATAGCAGTGTATATATTTGATACAATCTCCTTTTACTGAGTGTAAGGCCATTGGAGGAGCGGGTTATCTCTGGGCTGCAAACAACCATTCTGTTGGTCTGTTTGAAGTTATCTAGAAAGTCTGTTTGAAATATAGCCTCCTTCTCCCCTCCCTCTCAACCTTCTTTCCCCTTAAATATATTTTCAGCCCCGGATCAAAATGAGACTGTATTGCAATATAAAGCCATTGCTTAAAAGCTTTTATTTTTAGCCCATTCTGGTAAATGGGGTTGGTCCAGCTTGATCCTAACCTTTATGCAAATTTAACTCTAATTCAGCACAGTATTTATAAGATTCAGAGTTAATTAAATCCCAGTGGAGATCAGACCCTGTATGACCTCATTACAGTCATACACAACCGCCTAATTTCCCAGAACGACCGCTGAGTGGAGGGTGCACTCATTTAGGGGCTGTATGGACATATGTACTGTCTAGATGTCTGTCTGTTACAGCTGAAATGGCAGGATTACTGCTCCTCACTTTAACAACTCTTATTGAAAATCACATTAGCTTTTGTTAATAGACTCTTTTTTTCTTCCCCTGGATCTTTAATCGATAAAAATAAAATTAAAGAGACATTAATTATCAAGCCTCGAGTTCCTGAGCTGGAAGGCATTTTTGAAATGCAAAGTATTATTATTGCTGTTAATTTTATTAGATAGGCCTCGTTTTTTTCCCCCCTACAGCATGAAGAATTTAGGTGGATTTCACCTGTGTGCAAAGGGGCTAGCTCGAGGCCTTGTGCATTGCCGAGATCTAATCTGGGAGGCTTCAGCAGCTGAAAATTAAATCAATCTTTGTGTCTTTTCATACACGTGGCCTGGGATGTACAAAGGCACATATGTGCATCCAAACATGGGGGGGATTGTGTCATTTTCAGTCTGAATACTTCTGATCTTGTATGTTCAGTGGCCTAAGGTTTTACCCATCATTGCCATGGACACATGAAGGGTGGGAGTGGATATTTCTCAAGAGAACATTCATAGGGAAAAACTCCATTCAAGGGAGGAGGGAGGAAAATCTGTGTTTGCATGTACAGTAGTCCAGAGTTCACTGGGACAAATGTTATCTGGTTGTAAATAGATTTCATTGACTTTGCATTAATTTCATGTGGGACAAAGCTTCACTACTTCTTTTCCTATGAAAATGAAACACTATTATCTAAGAAAACTATGGAATTACAGTGTTTGGAATTCTGTCATGTACATGAAAAAGGAATTGTTTATGAGGTGGTTTTCTGGTGTGGTGTTTGTTCGCAGAAAAGCCCAGCAGGAGTGACTAGAAGTAACTCGACTACAAGTGACTGTTCCTCAATCTGCAAACCCCCTTTACTTTTGTATTCAGATTCAGAACTGAATCTTTCAGCTCAATGCATAAAAAAATATCTCTTGGGTTTTTGGTTGTTTGGTTGGTTTAGTTTTCCTTTTGTTTTCTTTTGTTTTCTTTTCCTCTTGAAAGGGATGAAAAGGTAGGAACATGAGGTTCTGCTCTGTCAACGTGGGTTTGCTCTTCCAGCACGTAAATGCTTCCACCAGTTTATCCACAACACATGCATATACATTCCCACTTGCAATCCCACTTGCCATGAGAAGTGAGCAGCCTGCAGTGTTTGAATGTGATCTATTATGCATTTGATCAATAGCTGCAAGGGCACATGTGGAAAGTTCTCACAGAGTTTACAAAACAAAGCATATACTTGTATTTGCTGAACAGTAACATCATTCCTTGATGTAACATTAGAGACAAGCAACTGAAATTGCCATAATATCCATCTACATCAAGGAACAGGCAGCATTCATAGTCATTTCTTCATTATTACTGGATATGAATATGCTTAAGTCAGATGAAAGTTTAAATAAAATGAACATGTGTTTGATGATGGGGAATGAGAAAGGCAAAGATGGAGCAGATAGAGTGACAGGTACTTTATGGAGCAGTGAGTGACGGGACCTCTGATCTCTGTGCCCACAACTTTGTGTGATGGACGAGGCAGCTGCAATCTGTTCTGTTTAATGGGAGCTAAGCAGAGCCCTCGGGCTATTTGTAAGCTGCCAGGGAGCTTTGCATTGCACAAAGTTTGGACACCTTGCTGAATTTCATGGCTGTAGGATTTGACAGTTTTTAAAGGGTAGAAAAGGGTGGGAAGTTTCTAAAATAGCTTTCTGCCAAATTAAGAACAGTATCCATATGCAGGTCAAAACTGCTCAGTGAATGGGGATTTCAAACTGTGGCATCTTTTTGTTCCATTCCTCAGGAACAAACTAAAAAGTGACTCTGTGCCTGGGATGCAGAATGCCAGGAAAAGAACCAGTGGGTGAAGAATATCATCAACACCAATAGACACATGCAACAACAAAAGCAAAAAGCCCAGCAGGCCAGAGAGAACAAAGTATCTTTAACACAGAAACACCCTTTAAGAGCTTTCTGAGGGCCCGTGGGGATTTTGTGGTGGTTGGGGTTTTTTAGGGGGTTTTGCTTTACAATGCCTTCAAAGTTGCTCTAGTTCATTAATTTTTAACAATTTATCAGTATGGGAAGATAAATCCCCTGCAGTCCCTTTTAATATATTTTCTTCTTCTTTTCAAGTAAATGATTGATGAGCATCAATATAATTGTTCAATACAGAGTGGTTGCTAATGTAGGGACCCTGTTGCCAGAGGGTTCCTACCATAGTTTATAACCCTGTGCAGATTGTCTGGTTAAGATCTTAAGTAGCCAAAGCTGTAAAAGTTTATGTGTATGTGTGGGTGGGGGAATAGAGAGAGCTTAGGAGTAAGCAAGGCACATTTCCATTAATCATGTTGCTTTCCTTTTTGGCTGCTGGATTGGGCAGTACGTCCTTAGCTACGCAGGTTGGGTGGGGAAGAGTTTATGTTCATATTTGCGTCTGGAAAACAGAGCCCAAAACTTGGGTTGTTACATAGAAGGAGTCTCATCAAGGAGAAGATGTGGTGGAGGCACCAAGCAGGGGTTTGGCTGAGCTGGGTTCTGGTTTCATCCCTGTGATGGGTTTGCTGAGTTTACAGCAGTGCAGTTTGGTCACCAGCACGAATTACTGAGCTTCAGTGTGACAGGGCAAGTTGTTGCTGCATCATATTGACTGTGTGCTTGTACCCCAGGGGCAGGGGCTCATGGCCACTCAGGCAGTCTGCCAGTGGTCTTCACACCATTAAGACTCCTTTCACTTTGGATGTTGGCATCAATACTGAACTAGGTTAGCTCCTTAGATCTCCTGGGACAGGCAAGAGCCCCTTTTTGGTAGGTGCTGAACCGTCACAAAGCATAGTCCCTGCTGTGATTTCTCACTTACCATTTCAGGAGATAGGAAATGGATGCAGAGACAAGGACTTTTCAGGTTCATTTAGTATCTTGGATCTTAAAGGAACATGAACCATAGAGCCGCATGGGTGTGTGCGAGGTCACAGCATCACTGCAGAAGAGCTTAAGATGAGGACCAGGGGTGCAAGTCCCACACACACATTATGACAGTTGTCATATCTCTGTAAGGGTAGACTGTACAGCTGATGCGACATTACATTAAATTCTATATAATCTGATGTCTTCACTAGCCTTTGAAAGCAAAGCTTACATAAAAAAGGCAAGGGCATCTTCCTAGTCAGTTAATGCTATGGAGATGCTGTGGGGATTCTTACACTTCAGGTTTGCAACATGTGAGTTGAAGGAAAAATGAAGTAAATACAAATATTGTCTGGTGTTACTTTATGTTTGGAAATCTCCAGTACTTACATTTCTAACTTGTTTTTCAGGACAGATCTGTGATAGGTTTTAAAAATAGACAATGAAAAAAAACGAAGCTCCCCAACAGAATAGGAGTGAGTCTAGCATA
Source organism: Pezoporus wallicus (assembly GCF_028554395.1). Lineage (NCBI taxonomy): Eukaryota > Metazoa > Chordata > Aves > Psittaciformes > Psittacidae > Pezoporus > Pezoporus wallicus. The sequence goes on along the minus strand of NW_026638439.1, from coordinate 681,628 downwards.
TGAAAAGCTGCATCAAATTCTCCCAGTAACCTGTATTTTTAGTAAATAGAGAAAGTTTCTGTGGTAGTAAGGTAACTCCTGTAGCAATATGTATTTTGTGCCCTTTTTTTTTACAAATGAACAATTATTCTCCCCACTAATTCAGCTCCTGGGATGCAGAATGCTGCCTGGCACCTCTCTGTTGCAGCACTTCAGATTTTCAGATCTGTATATTGATTGATTTCCTCCACATTTCATTCAGCTTTCAGCTTTTGAGTATTTTCATTCCACTTCTCTGAATGGGGTACAAAACCCCCATCCCATTGTCACTTGTCTGAGGTCCCCAGGAGAAGCCGTGACCTTCTAGTTTGTGATCTATACTGAGACCTCCAAACCAGAGGCGGGAAGTGATCTCAGGCGGGTAAGGGGCAGAGGCAGAAGCAACTTCATACACGGGGAAGGAAGCATTAAGCAAATCCATTTGTGGGTACATATTCAAACAGATGAGGCAATTAAAGGAGTTAAAACAACAGCAAAGGAGAAGCAGCTTCTTCTGACGTTTGCTCAGTGTGAACCCCAGGTTCCTCTGTGGGAGTTATTTCGATTTGCACCAGTGGAAGAGGCAGCAGAAGTGCCTCTCCACAGCCCAGTGCCCCACGTCTCCTTCTACCATAAATTAACCTGCTTTCCCAGTGACTTCACTGCACTAATCCCTAGAGCGGCTGCTGAGATGACAGAACTACACGTTGGAGTCTGGTGCTGGTTCCCCAGACCTGGCTCTGGACAGAGTTTTAGGAATGATGAATTCCTTGATTCTCACGTAGAGCTTTGCATGGACAAAGAGCCTGGTTTGCTCCTGTGAGGGGCATTGCAGAGCTGGGATGGAGCAGTTTGCCTGGTGGGGAAGAGCAAGGTCTCTTTGCTGCTTGGGAATTCATTTTTGAGAGGTCTAAATTGCAAAACCATTCATTTTGTTGAAAGAAAGATTATGATCTTTGGAGGAAATACAGTACTGGAAGCAACGACACACACAGTGGTCGGAAACATTCAGTGTGTTGGGCCTAACTGGACAAAACCCCTCCCAAACAATGCACCAGCCATTAAATAAAACTGTTCACTTAGCCCAGAACAGCAGAATGAGCTGGAAAAGAAAGTCTTGCAGACGCAAATGGTTGGCTTAGTTTAACCATCCTAATGTGTGTTACATGGCCTCGACCGATCTCTTGATGGTGCCCTAGCCAGGGCGAGCCGTGATGCATCTGTGTCCACTTGGGACAGATGATGGGACCTGATGGGAGCCCTGGGGTTTCCAGCTGCATCCGTGGCTTGGCACAGCACGGCTTTGCCTGGCATGGTACAGCATGGCACAGTATGGCATGGCGTGCCACTGGCACAGTACAGTAGGCTCGCGGGGACTGTCACAGTTTGCCTCCTTCCAGCCTGATGGGGTGTTCGTGATGTACAGAACCCAAACATGTATCAGTGCAGGGAAATGTTACAGGTTTATGAGGAGAGTGATTAAAAATGTATCAAAGAGGCTTGTAAAGCTTATGGTTCAAGTTAACTGTATGAAGTAAACAGCCTTTAAGTGTCTCCTGGGACTGTGACAGATAGTCTGTGGGTGTTACTGCAACATGGTACTAGTGATTGTTCTGGCCATCCCAAACTAATCACCATCTGTGTGTATGAGCCTCTTGGGAGCTCCTGGTTGTTGGACAATCATGGTTGTTAGCATTTTTAATCAGTTTCTGTGCAGCACAGATAGAAACCGTATGCTCCAGCCTTTATTTTCCCTACTCATGGAGAATTACTTATTGCAGCACTAAAAAGGGGATGTGGGAGTTCCTGCTAATTTTAGAGGGGTGCATTCACCCCGTGCGCCCAGTCACTGTGATGTTTCCCTCTATATTCCCTGCTCTGGAGCACTGTGTTAAGGATTACACTCTTGTTTTGCTGCTGGCAAGGTGGATTGACATGAGTCCTTTGCTCTGCTGGCAAACCCCCCTCCTCATGGCCGTGCTTCCTGTGTGACTCAAAGGCACTGACACAAACGCAAAACATTCAGGATCACAGTTGGGGAGATGGAGTTGGGGGGGTTTATTGTCCTTCTTGGTAGTGAGAAATAGCTGCTGAAGTAGGGAGAACCAGAGCAGATCATTGCCTGAAGCAGGAGACTATGTGCAGTTGAAGTTATAGGCCCTGGGAGAGTTCCCAGCTGTACTCGCCTGGCTGTTGATGCAAGAGACACTGCAGGCGAAGATGGCTCCGGGAAGTGGAGGGGCAAATCAGAGAGGGAAAAGGATGGCTCAGATCCAGGCTCGGAGGAGCAGAGCTGATGCTATAAAGAAAAAGCTCTTCTCTCATTCTGTGCTGAAGTGCAGCTCATCTCTACAATTAATCCTTTAAGAATTCAAATCCGGGGGCCTGGATCCGCGCTCGGCAGCCGTTTGACATCTGTGCGGAGTGGCTGGAGCAGCGCTGCCGGGCTCGCTCTGCTGGAGCCAGCTCTTCATATGCACTGCTGCAGGCAGCCCGGCCCGGAAAGTGCTGAACTGTCAAACCTGGCATCAGGTCTAGTGCCCCCTTGTCCCCACCTCCCTTCCCCAGCCCCACATTTAGCTAGTAAGTACCAAACAAAGGGCTGTGAATGTGCGGAAGAGATGGCAGTTATTGTACACCAGAGGTAAAGAGGGGAGAGGAGTAGTGAGCAGGCTGGACTCTTTCCTATTGCATCAAGCTGGAGCTCTTGCATTAAATGAAACATCTTTTTGTTTTCATTATCAATGTTGCCATCAGTTTCCTTGAGCTCTGCTCTCCTTTTCTCTTTTAGAGGACTCATATCAGGCTCCTTATTAATTTTCCTTCAGCTGCAAGGCTGTGAAGCCAAGGGGGGGGGGGGGGTATGTGCTGCTGGTGGGGTTATTATTAGTTGTTGTTTCTGTGTCTGTCTATTTGTATGAACAGGAGCAGGTTCTGAAGAAGGAATTTGAATGAACAGAGCGATTTCCCCGTGCACAGACAGGAAGCCTGCTTGAGTGGAGGGATAGCTGCTCTCTGCATCGCTTGGGTGATGGATCTGATATATTTAGTCATGTTGATGTGACCAAACAGTTTGTTCTCTCCATCTATGAACTGTGATGAAGTCTGGCACAAATGAGCTTGTGGTCAGCACCATGCCTACAGCATTGAAAGGAGGTGTGTGGCTTCCCACCCTTCTTTCTGGTACTTGAGAGAGATGTCTCACTGGAAGCTGTATTCTGATGCTTGCAGACTCAATTGGCAAGTAATTTCTGTCTATCTGTTGTCAAAAGGGACAGTTGTATGTGATTAGGCATATATTGATTATCTGATTTACAGCATAAATGTTTCCATGTAAGCTGTGCTGTGCCCCAGCCTCTTTCAGAGCACTGGGATGCTCAGCATCATGCAGTAGAGTGGGTTTTACACCAGTTTGGTTATGATTTTCTATTGCTGCCCTTCAGCCTGGCTACCCAAGGTGATAGGATTTGTAGAATACTATAGAGTCCACTTAGGGTCTGAGAACTGCTGTCAGTCAGGTGGTATCACTGAACTCATACTGCAGGCATTTTTACATGAGCCTGACCTATGGATTCCTTCTAGAGTGAGCAGAATATTGAGAATGCAGAGAGTTAATGCCCCAAGTGGGTTATAAGATCCATAATCACCAGCACCATGTCTCTTAAATGCATGGTTCTTCATCTGTCAGCCTTGAATGCCATCGTGGGCTGGTGTGAAGTGAAAAAAAAAACTCTGACTGCTTCATATTAACCACCATTGTACAGCGCTCATGACGTTATCACTGTGTCTGCACTTGAGAACACTTTGCTGATTGTAACAAAACATGCTTCTGGCTGCTGGTAACCCAAGTGTGTTTCCACAGGCTCAGAAAGCAGGAGGAGGTCACTCTAGGTGGAATCTGGGCAAACAGGCTTCCAGAAGCCATCAGAGCCCAAGCTGGGTGATGTTACTGTGCAAAGCGTGGCCCATCTTATAAAATTCAAACTGGCTTTTTAGTGAAGTGGCTAAGCCTGGAAAATGTTTCCTTTGGTTTTTCCTTCCAGTCTGAGAAGGTTTTGCCTCCAACCAGAAAGTCAGACTGTGAGGAACAGACCTCAGTGGTGAAGTGCCAGTGTTAAAGATGCAAATGGCTCTTTGGCAGGACTGGGTGAGTCAATAAACACTGCTGCTTTCATTCATTTAAGAGCTAGACTGTCACAGCGGAGCTTCTCTTATATGGGCCACTTTGAAAGTTTAGACAGATTTATGAGTGAATTAAAGAGCACCAAAGGCATTCCAAGGCACCCAAATAAGGTTGTACAAGGCGTTACAATAGTCTTCCTGCTTTGTCCCATCTGGCCCTTGCATGGCCCAGGAGGCAGTGGGACCCAGATGGTTCTTAGCCCCTCCATGCCAGCTCCCCCCTGCATGGGAGCTACTTAGATACCTCTAAGTGACTTGCATAGAAACAAGTGTCTGCTTCTGCCTCACATCTCCTGTGCCTCTTCTACTCAGAGGCTGGGCAGATCTTTCTCTGCAGAGGACTTTCTGTGGAGACCTGAGAGGGTACCTTGGGCTCTGGAATTAACTGTGTTTGAGTTGGCAGGACCTGACCCATCAGCTTATGGCCTTGAGGGTGAATTCCACTTTGCGAGGCCAGGCCACGTGCAGCGCGTGGTGAAACATGAAAACAGCCTGTCCTGAGTGGTGTGCAGAACCAGTTAACCTAAGACGTAAGTTGTTAACAGCTATTTTTACCTCTTTACTCGTTTTCAGAATAGCAGGTCTGATCCTCCTGTCAATATTCAGGCAAAATCAAATCTTTTATCTGAATTAAGACCCACAAATTAGGTCAAAATGCAACCAGCTGTGTCCAGGTTGTCTATAGAATCATAGAATCAGAATGGTTTGGATTGGAAGGGACCTTAAAGTTCATCCATTTCCACCCCCCTGCCACACGCAGGGACACCTTCCACTAGAGCAGGTTGCTCCAAGCCCCTGTGTCCAGCCTGGCCTTGAACACTGCCAGGGATGGGGCAGCCACAGCTTCTCTGGGCACCCTGTGCCAGCGCCTCAGCACCCTCACAGGGAAGAGCTTCTGCCTAAGAGCTCATCTCAGTCTCCCCTCTGGCAGGTTAAAGCCATTCCCCTTGGCCTGTCCCTACAGGCCCTTGTCCAAAGCCCCTCTCCAGGTTTCTTGTAACCACTTTAGGTACTGGAGCTGCTCTCAGGTCTCCCCTTAAGGAGCCTTCTCTTCTCCAGGCTCAACAAGCCCAGCTCTCTCAGCTACACATACAACCCCATGAAAGACTCTAACTGTAGTGCTGGATGTCAGTCCTCTATCACTGCAACAAGGGATTCATTCTATCCAGTACCTCTTCCAGTTAAGCACTGGTGGCTGCTGCTGCTGCGACATGTGCTGATAAATGGATGTGCAGGATCGACTGTGACTGTTTTGGCAGCAGCCCTCCTTCAGGTAGCTATTAACTTTATTTTTTAATATGAAATTCAGGCACTAAATCCAAGGCAAAAAGAGCATACATAATGTAGGTTAATTAAAATGCCTGTAAATGAACAGGTGACAGGTGCCAAGCCCCATGACAACCACAACTGGAGGAGTGAAAGCGCAACACACTATTAGGATTCCTGTGTTAATCAGGTAATAGTAACTTGGGTAATTACAAAATCATATGAAATCTTTTTTAAATCCCAAACCTCATTTATAGCCTTTTGGAGATAAAATATAAAATGTAGAGTTTGAATCCAAGCGGACTTTCTCTTCTCTGGAGCCCTTGATCTCAGATTTCTTCCATGGCTGACACAATTAAGGGTTGGGTTTTTTTCCTCTCCCTTCTCTTCAATTTTATTTTAATTAAGAAATATTAAGTTAAAAGCCACCAAAGAGTTTGAGGTTCTGTCTCTTCGGCAGGTATTTGGTAGTCACTTATGTGTCCCAAGGCCTTTTTCTGTATAACAGGTAGAACCTGTCATGTGCATCTGCTGGCTCTAAGAGGTGGAATTCATTTTCGTGCTGAGAAGCAACACAGGGCATGTGTGAGATGAACCTGGAATAGGCTGGAGGCTGGTCTGGCTTCCCAGGAGCAAATTACACCGCAGATGACTAAGAAGACTTCTGATTAAAATCTTTTCCCTATGAATATGAGCAGAGGTGGTGATACTATTTCATATCTGATATGCAAACTACGACATGTTGCACTCCTAAGACAATACACTGTTCTTGCAGCCTTTCCCATACTGAAAAGCCCAAGAAAACAGACCGAATCCTCCTGAGGAGGTGCTTATAGGCATTTCCTCTCTGCTTCTTGAGTTTTGTCATATAACCAGGGTCCTGTTCCTAAGTAGAAAGTTTATCAGAGGTATTAAGTGACTTGCCCAAGGTCATTAATACAGATCTATAGGAAAATGAAAAATGAAACCTTCCCGACTTGTGCTGTAATTACCAAGGCACATGGCTCTCTCTGGATCTGTCAAAGAAGAGGGAAAGAAGCTGATTGTAATTAGGGCTAGGAGCTAGTGTGGCTGCTGAGACCCTGCACTCAGGTTCGCTCTGTGGAGGACCCATGGAGGCTGATTCAGCAGCTAACATATAAGGATTTTTCTTGGGGGTTTTTGTAAAACCCAGATAACAGAAATGAAAAACATTATTTTTTCATCTTTGTCCCTGCAATAGAATTTCTTGCCCCTGGGCTATAGACAGCCAGACAAATAGAAACAGGTTTTCTTTCTTTCTTTCTTTGACTTGGAAGATGAGAACATGTTTTGTACATTCCTAAGTTGCAGCCTACATAAAAGTCTTTATCTGCAGAGAAATCAGTGGTTTGATTCTCGGTAATACCCACTAACCAGAGAGTGACACATTTCCTGGCTTTACCCTCCATCCCAGGGAGAAGATGGCATCCAGCTCCCATCAAGAGGAACAAGGGGAGCTTGCCTCCCTTTCACTTTTCTGATCAACACTGTTTATACATTAAACAAAGAAAAGGATGGTGCTTTATTTTAGGAAGCTTTTGGACCACAAGTTGCATTCGGCATTAAAGGTCAGGATGGGAAATCTGCCAAGGTTTCCCCTCCCTGCTGCTACCAGTTGCCACTGCTCCAGTGGGAAAAAAAAGAAAGAAAACTGGATTAGGGGGGGAAAATAACCCCGCTATTCAGAATAACAAGGAGAAAACGGAAATCAGGCTTCATCTAGTGCTTGAGATGTGCCCTACATAGATGCTGTTGAATTGTAGCCATCCCTGTGCCAGCCTCCCCCAGGCATGGTGGACAGGACTTGTTTTGTTGGGGGGGGTTTCCCCCTCCCTCCCTCCCTCTGCCTCCTTTGGTGTTTTTCTTCAGGCCCAGCAGGCACCACCGCACACACTGACAAGCACTGGCACACTTTAAAAAATAAGAGATAAAAAAGGGGGGAAAAAAGATAAAGAAGGAAAAAAAATTGCTGCCACTCTCGCAGAGACGACCATTATGTCTCCAGAGCCCGACGTTTTGTAACATAAAAGCATAATCAAAAGAAATCATGCTTCAACTCAGCCAGGGACAGGGCAGAATAGCCCATTTAGCTCTACACTAAAAAAGGAAATAATTGGACCCAAATTCGTTTGAAATAGGAGCAGGAAACAGTTTGTTTGCAATCTCTTTCCTCTGGAAAACAGCAAACCCTACTGAACCCTCTTTGGGAGCTATTTATTTAGGAAACAGGCTCAGCGTTCTGCAGGCAGCACGCACACACACACAGCAAAAGTTGTGGCAGAGTAAAATCTTCCGGGGAAATGTCCATGTTCATCTACACTGGACTTCCAACCAGCTCCCACAAAAACAACCTTTCTGCATCTCTACTGATGGATTTGGCTACTTGTAGCATGCTGCATCCCATCACAGACCCAGTATGATAAACCCATTGGTAGGAGTTACAGGTGTGAGGTAGGAAAACCAGCAAAGTGTTCTTGGCCTTCCTCCTGCTCTTCTCCTCCAAGGAGCTTTTCCTATGTGAGCTCTCCTACTCTTTTCCCCTCGTTCCCCTTGTAACAAGTCCCCCCCCAAGGCCCCATTTGCCACAGTCCTTATTCTTGGTGGTTTTCCCCTGCGCTGTCGGGTGGCATCCACGCATGTGGGTGAGCGAGGAGATGGCACATAGCACATGGGCACCACGGAGCCTTCTGTCGCTGCCGTGTGTCTTGACACCCAGTCTTCTCCACCTGCCAAAAACCCCTCCTACTCACAGCTCTGCTGTGGGAGCTGTGCCCTCCTCACCTCCTTCACTCCCTTCCTGAACAGAAGGGAACATGCGAACCCAGAAGGGAATCTCAAGACGAAACCAAAACAGAAATGCTATTAGCTCTCATCGCGTGGTTCTGTGCACTCCTAGGTTGTGGAGGCTGCTCACTGTGGCTTTTACCTCTCCTTTCAGCAGTCAAAACACAGTAGGATCCTCAAGTGAATAATTACAATGAATAATTTTTAGCTTGCACGTTGTGTCTGAGCAATTAGGGAGTATTTGATGGCTGTGATGCACCAGTTCAAGCTTCACTGCTGATTTGCAATGGGACAGGACCATGGCATGCTCCTGCTTCTTTTTAGGAGGGACAGAGAGATATTTCTCACTGGACTTCGGGGCTTACTCATGTTAGAAGGATTTAATCAGTAATTCTCAATGTTGGCCTCAAATGCATCCTCCATTTGATGATCCCAGGTATTCCAGTTCATATGTCAGCATGGCTTGATGTCTTGTGCTAGTCAGGGTTTTTCACCTGGTGTGTGTGGGTGCTGAGACCTTTGCAGGCATTCAGCATCCCATTCCCAGGAGTCTGTAGCAAGGCATGGCATTGCACAGCTTAATGCCTGCTTCGCATCTTCACTCCTGGGAAATGCAGGGACTGACTGACTGAAATGCTGCTGAGTCTGTTCACGTGCTGGGTGATGTAGGCGTGAGCTCTTCATCCAGGATTGTAGAAGGCATCCATCAGGCCCTGCCATTTCCCAAGAGGTTTCCTTCTCTTCCAAGCCGTAACCATGTCCTCCCCCAGTGCTGTCTTATCTGTTGGGATAAGATTAACCCACTTATTTAGGTATTTGCATTCCTCTTAGCTGCCTACTCCTGTGTCCTCACTTCCCCTGATCTTCTGCCTTCTCTACATTCATTTCTCTATATATTTAACCTTTAGATTTTGGAGAAAGGAGCATAATGTGTCTCAGCAGGATAGCATTTGATTTCTGCTCACAAGAGAGGGTCTTAGACTTCTCCACAATATGCATGTGATTTATGAGCTATTTCTCACTTAAGGGTTAAGTACGTTATCTCTTAACCCAAATACCCTGTATTAGCAATAGGGCTGATTACCACTGTTTGTATCAGCCATTGGGATCCTTAAATAAAATGGAGAGCAGCTTGTTGGAAATCCTCATTTCATTGAAAAGCATGGTTTAACTTTAATAGGGTTTGCATATATATCGTAAATCAGCTCTGAAAAAGGAGGGCATATTTTTTTCCCTCCATCTGATTGTTTTACACATTTCAGCAGTGTGTAAAAACACAGCCTGTCATTGTTAATTTTAACCAAAGGGAATTACTTCTTGAAAGGCTGCAGTTGTGATTAAATGCAAAAGGTGATCAGTAGTGTAAATTTGGAGCTGATTAAATGCCATCAGCTCAGATTCCTTATGCAAAAGAGATGCGGGGATTAGGCTGGCTGCTTTTGCCACACAGACAGCATGAGCTCTTAGCACACCTAATGCAGGAAACTTGTGCAACATTTGGTTTGTGTTTAGCACAAGGGCAAGCCTGGAGCCTGCAGTGCATGGATTTACCTGATCCTCCTTTCCAGTCATACAGAAACCACCTCACTTGGTCTTTCCTAGTCCCGGGAGACTGGCATGGCAGTAACTAAGTCCAGGCTTTGCTACTTGAGGAAATGTGGGGTCTTCCCAAATTGTCAGGCAGGTCTTGTAGTCCTGAGGAGCTTTGAATGGGAGGGAGTGGATTTCTTTCTTCTGTTAATGAGAGTCCTGGTAGTGGCAGTGGAAGTTAACAGGAAGGACCATTCCTGATTCCATTCTTATGTTAGCTACAAGGTTTTCACAGCTTTCAGTCTTTTGTATGGGTAAGCACTTTCACCTCCATCAAAGGTACAGAAGGGAGAGATACATGTCAGACTGTAAGAGGGGGACTTGGCTTTTGTAGTCATAAGCAGTTGGGTTTGTGTGCTGCTTTCTGGGTGGTGGTAAGCAAGTCACTCAAACAGTTCTTCCCCCGCTGCTAGGTCTGACGTCTTTGCTGTCGGTTGTTACCACTGTATGTCAAGTTATCACCTATCTCTCTAGGCTGGACGTGGTGGAGTAGGCAGGGATTTAATGGAGTGGAATGGCAGGGAGCAGTTTTTGAAGGATGTTTTTAACATCAGATCCATAAAAGGTTTGAGTTCTACTCTAGACCATAATGCTTGGCTCGTCTTAGTAGACGTTACAGTTCTAGAAGGTAGCTTGTTGCAAGATACGTTGATGTTATGGATAGGGAACTGAGTTGCCTTGGGATTGTTGCAGTGCTGGATAGAACTGTGTGAGTGTCCTGCAGATCTGACCTCGTGAAAAGCACGTGAAGTTCAGAGTAAGGTGTATCCTGTTCCTGAGGAGCTATGGTGAGAAGGTGGTGAGGGAACAGCCTAGGAAGTCTGAGTAAAAGTGGCCACAAGAGAAAGGTGCCCTACATTTTTAAGTCTTATAACGTGTGTACATAAAGTATGTCTTGGGCTTACTGCAGCTTATTCATAATTTAGATTTTAAATAATACAGTATTTTTCCAGCACTGTGGACCACAGACTTCCCATCATCGCATGCAGGCAAACCAACAGAGTGAAGAGGGAATATGGGCAGAGGTCTGGTCACTGAGATTCTCCCGATTCAAATTCTGTGGTTACTTTGGTGGTTTTCTCACAGCACGAGCAGTTAACCACAGCCAAGAATTCCACCCTGTTTCTTTTTGCTAGGTACATATTGTCAGATACTGGCAAGTTGTTAGGCTTTTATTTCATGCAGAACTGAAGGAGTAGCAGTAGTATAAAGGAAGCTGGTGTACAGCTGATATGGAGAGTAGAACTTACTTTAATTGAAAAGCAATTCCAGTCAAATTTTTTTCCCTTCTTTTAAGGAGGGGGGAGAATTGTTTTCAAGCATTATTAAGCTTTTTTTTTTCCCTCCCAGAAGCTATGAAAGCCATCTGTGAAAACCTGTTTGCATGTTTGTTTTCTACAATAAAATGCAAAATACTTCTTCCTGTTAGCGGATTATGCCATATGTCACTGCCTGTAACAAACCCAGCATGTTTATTAATGAACCCAATCAGAGGCGAGGATTTAGCAAGATTTAAAGGAACTGAATTTTTACTTCAATATTTTAGTGGAGAAAAACTTCTGCTCTGTTGTTAATGTTGTACTTGGAAAACTCCGGCTTTGTTTTTTCTCTGAGTTCGCTAAATTGGCAATGGAAAGAGAGCAAGAGGGAACTCTCTGGGAGAAGCAATGACAGTGCGAGCCCTGCGCGCTGCACGCGTGAGCCCCCAGCTGATGGTGATCAGCAGTTTAGATGTGATTAATATTTAATTTGATTGGGATAGTTTTTTCTGTAGATAAGCTAATTAAGGAACTTGATGGAAAGGACACCCTTGTGCATTAATGCAGCAGCTTTTGGGTTTCTGTAGGGCAGACTAAACCTTCCCGAGTTACAGATGAGATGAATTCAGCTTCTCAACTGTGTACTAAAGAGACCTGAATTCTCTGGATTTGGGTTTTTTGTCCCCAGACTGCCTGAAAGTTGGGCTAGGATGATCGCTGCTCTGCTGAGAGCTGTTTCATATGCGATAAGGGTGATTGTGATAGATGCAAAGATAACCAGAGAGCTTCTGTTTGCTCCTTCAGATGTCAATAGACTGTGCAATGTGGTTACATTCCTAGGAGTTTGTGACTTCTCAGATAGACAAGGTTGCTTATCAAAAGGGTTCAAAGCTTGCTTTTGCACATGGGCTTCAGCACACCAATCAATACTTATTTTATCTTTAAACCGTAATACTGCCCTCACTGATTTAGATCTTGTTATTGGAGAGATCAGCTCAGGCACTCGGTCTGATAGTGCTGATGGAAGGGAGATGGAGCGTTTAACCTCAGGCTGGGATTTCTCCTGTTGTTCCTCCCAGGATGCAGCAGCATGCACAGCAGGGGAGTTTGTCCCTTCTTCTGAGTTTACAGTGAATTTATGAAGGGTTTTATATGCATTTCTTGGAGTATTCCAACCCCTTGACAAAACCCCAAAAGAAGCAATAGCAGTCTGTATTCACTTTTGCTTCCAGGATGAATGCCTGGTCTGTTCTCCAGACCAGTGCTGGAGAAGGATCCATTGGTTCAAAAGATAGGAATAAGTTTCTCAAAGCTCAAGTTCATGCACTGGGACCTGGCTGGACGCTTAGGAGGGGTATGATGGCGTTAGCGTCTTCACAATTCAAGTCTTAAGGAAGGAAAAGGTGTTCATTTGCTCACGTCATGTATTTACTAATCCAAGCCATGAAACAGCATCCTGCGGGTGCTTTGTGAGCACCAGAGGAACAAAATTCTTCTTAACATTCCTCAAACTTTCTTACTTGTGTTGAAAGGCTCCCTAATTTAGTGCCTTTCTCAAAGGCATAATTCATCATGGAAGAAAACCGAGCAAAATAAAAGTGACCTTTTTGAAAGGTCAGTTCATGTTTATGCTCCAAAACCAGTTGGGAGAACAGGTTTGGAGCAAGGCGAGGCCATCCTGAAATAGCATTCCATTAATTGTTCAATCAGCCTGTGCTTGTTAGAGATTGGGCATATTCTGTAGACAAATCAGGTCAGAGGTAACAAGTGATTCAAAGAAACAGAAAAAAGCCCTGCTGAGCTTTGGAAAATATGCTTCTTACAAGAAGAAATCTGAGGCAGAAGCAAACTCCTTCAATCTGGAAAAATTTTAACCTGATGAGGTGTCACAGGCAACCTGAAAGCTAGAGATTCCCAGCTTCCCAGCCATCTGCTTTGGATATCCTGACAAATACCTGTCAGCCCAGCCACTGTCTGTATTCTTCTCCTTTTTAGTTCACATGTACCTGTTGGGCAACGGATCTGTGTGTTCTCTTTGGCTGCAGGCCTTCAGTTAGGTCCTGTATCCCACCCCAATAAACGCTATCTCAGGGGAGAGCCCTTGTGACCGTGGTGGCCTCCCTCCTCCTATCATCAGCATGTCCAAACACTGCGTACAGTCTTCATCTCTAGAGGATGACGCTTCTTTTGGGGAGCATGAATTCAATGCATCTGAGTTTACGGAGGCAAACCCAAGCAGTATCATAGAGGCTGTCTATAGTTTTAAACACAAAACATTGACCTCCTGATTTTAGTAGACAAGCCCTGAAGGAGAATGTCTGTGGATTCCATGAGATCTGAGAGAAAGAATGAATGTGAAGAATTTTATTCATGCATTGTTTCCAGCAGCAGGGAAGCAGCCACTTCTCTGCTCTCTGCTTAAATACCCACCAGCTTATTTTTCCTCCCAAGTGTGCCAGACCTGACCAAGCTCTCCCCTCCCGGCGTGCTGGAGCTTTGCCTCTAAATGCTCCTGTGGCACCATCATGATTCCTGTTCCAGGCACCTGAACTTTGTCAACTCTCCAGTTTAGCTTCCCAAATGAAAAATGAGCTGGCAGCCCGAGGTACAACGAAGGAAGTAGCTAATTCCTAAGGGCTGCTGTTGGAAACGGGGAACGTGCACAGTCATTTCTCTTGACCATCAGTGCTGAGCCGTGGTGGCATAAAGCAGGAAGCCGTTTGCATCTCGTGCATGGCAAAGCAGTGTTGTTATTCTGGCTGCATAGCTTGGCTTGTTATTGAGCACATGCTTTGCAGATTAGCCTGTTTGTATAGCCAATCGAACATGTGCTCCATTAAAAATTAAAACATCCTGGTTTAAGGATGGAGCAGGAGACATCAGCTGCCACTGTGTAGCAGACATGGAAAGCCCCCAGAGCCCATTACCATAGGTTACAGCAAATGTTAATCAGTGCCAATGCAGTTAAATAATGCAGTTCGTGCAGATGGCAGCTACTACATCTACTCACAGATGTGTCCTCAAGTCCCTAAGGTTGCTGTATCACAGGAGCTGTCGGGAACAGTCAAATCCAAAGCTGACTGTAGGTATCACCTTTGTGTTTATGCCATATATGCCAGCCAGAAGAAAGACAGAAAGCGATAGAACTGAGCATAGAGTTAAGAGGGTAGCATGGGGCAGTGCCCCAACTCAAACAAAACAGTAAGGAAATCTGTGTCCTTCACAGGTTTCTTTTTCCAGGCATATTTACTTTCTGCATGTACAGGTCAGTGTCTTAACATTGCTAAAGACCTGAATCTGCAGCTCAGCTTTTGAATTGTGGGTGCTTGTGATCGCTGAGTATCATGGTAGTCACTCAGTGTGTAGGGGAGGGCAGAGAAGGGCTCATAGCCTGCATGCCCCAGTCAAACTTCATTTGTGGTTTTTGTATTGTTCCTCATCTCCACAGAATTAACTCTGCAGTTGCAATTATAACCCTATTCCTATCAGTCTCTAGGTCTGACATTGTACAGGTGTTCTCTGCCAGCTTGCCATGCTGTCCTGCCTCAGATAAAGTAATTTCTACACCTTTTCAGCTGTTTCAGCTCAGTATGTGTGTTTCAGAAAAAGCATGTGCAAATCTATATGACATGCAGGACTTTGCAGCTGAACGTTGTTCTATAGGTATATGTATTGTTTTTAAGATGTGTCATGCTGTTCATTACGGAGTAAGAGGTAAAAACATTGCAATGAGAGGCTAAAAAGCATTGAATTTTCTTCTTTTTCACATCTTAGGACATCCTTCAGCATCTAGTTGTGTTTCAGATCTGTGTCTAATGTTCTTGATCCAAAATCTGTGGATTTCTTATCTCATAATGTCTCCTTTTTTAGAAACGCTTCTGTGTGTAAGTATTGCGTTCTGGTGGAATAGCTTGAAAACGAAAGGATTTTCATTTCACTACAGGTACTTTGACTTTTCTCAGCTTTTGTTTAATTCATTGAGGTTGTGATCATTAAATACCAGTTTTCTAAAATACCTAGATTCAAGGCATGCCCATTTCCTCAGGACTTCACCACTGCTTCGGGTGCAAGTGTCTTGTCTACAGCGCAGAGCATTTAACGCTCTTGGTTACCATGTCTCCGTCTGTGTTTTATGTAGAAGACCAGCTTAAAGCCAACCATCTGCAATGAGCCTGAGTGGAGACATTTGGTTGTTGCAACCATCTGATTTCTTGAACCTGCCATAAGCCTGTCATATTCACCCTCCTGTGCTGTTCCCTGGTCCCACTGTACGGCACACTGGGACCAGAGCCCATCTTTTGCAGAGCTATGATGGGATTGGAAACTGTGCAAGTGCAAGGAGGTTGGTGTAGAGATCTAAGAGCATAATACATTTTGGTTATTTAAATTTAGCTCTTAAGGCTATGAAATGGGACTTGGGACTCATGGGGCTCATTTTTCCTCAGTAGTTTCATCTTTTAACCATTACTTGTCAGCTCTGCGGTGTGGGATGAGCGTTCTGCTGTGCCCGGGCTTCTGTCAATTAATAATGGAACGTATCCAAAGTTTATCTGTAGCAATCATTCATACCATCTGGCAATACAAATTAGATGAATTTGAAGGCCGTCTACAAACAGGCATGTTGTTCTAGGGACTGCCATAATTATATCTATCAAATACAGAGAGAAAAAAGGTATTTAATGCATTTTTAAATGGTGGATTGAGATCAATATCCCCTCGAGAGTGAGCTGCTTCCAGAGAACAAGGGTAGCAGTGTGGTTACGTAGCCACCCGTGTGCTTGTATCAGCAATGCTCCCAACAAGAACAAGCCATTTTGGGGAATGAGCAGGGGATTATTTTTCTGGCCCTGGCCTCCTTCCCAAGCCTGACAACAGTAGTGCCAATTAGTAATAGACTGGGGGCTGGCCAGAGCTGACAACGAAGCAGTCAGAGGATGGATAGAAATGTTTTAAATGAGCCACTAGATCAAAGCAAAGTGAAGAAGTGATTTGTATGTGCAGAGGAAAGCAGCCTTACTATAATCTACAATATAGGAAGCATGCTTAATATAGTCTCAGTTTATGGCCTGAACCTGTCCCCATGTGTGTGGTGCCTGTGTGATAGAGCCACTTTATTGTACTTCACAGTGTCTGCATGGACTGGAGTAGAAGTGGGTCCTTCCAGCACTGACAGGGCATTCTCATGGCTCTGACTGCTGCTAATGGACCATATGTCTCCATCCCTGGCATTGTTCAAGGCCAGGCTGGACAGGGCTTGGAGCAGCCTGGTCTAGTGGAAGGTGTCCCTGCCAGTGGCAGAGGGTTTGCTTTAAGATCCCTTCCGCCACCATCTATTCCATGATTCTATGGTATGTGGTTGGTGTACTGACGCTGATGTGGATGTGCAACCTGGTAGCTCTGGTAGCTTTCCTGCACAAGGGTGTTTTGAGCCCCCCTGGTTGGCTCCAGGCACCCATGGGGTTGGGTTGCCTATGTGAGGATGGCTTTTATGGCTCTGCTGCCATAACTGCCCTAATGTGGAGAATCCATGCAAGGACGTGTTTGTGGTTTCTAGTTCAGGTCGCTTCTTTGCCTAAGAAGACTTCTACCCTGAAGAGGGATGTCAGTCTCTTCTCATGAACAGTGACTGTGGATGGCCCCAGCCAACCTGGCCTTGACCACTTCCAAGGATGGGCCAGCCACAACTCTTCACAGGGAAGAACTTCTTCCTTACATCTAATTTAACTCTCCCCTCTTTCGCTTTAAAGCCATTCCCCCTTGAGCTTGCTTTGTGCCTCCTTGGCTCACTAAGCTGAATTACCTGAAGTGCTGGTCTCCACACACAACCCATGCTGGTCTCTCCAGGAAGTCCATCTCATTGCCACTGTATCAGATGTAAAATCAAAGACAAGACCTGGAAATGAAAGAAATGGGAAATGTAGCTTATTGCCATCATTATAGATGAGGAATTGCACTGCATATGTGTATTCTCTCAATAAAGCAGCTGTTCTGCCCTTAGAAGGATATTTATGGACTATTGAAGGTAAACAATCCTGAATTATTGTATATTGCTACTACATTTGCACTGAGTTTCACTACAGTTTGTTCAAGAAAGCTGCTTGCATGTCACTTTTACTGCTACGAGATACTTTTTCCTTGGTATTTCTGCTAAATAACCTCTGCCTAGTTTGCAGATAAACTGGTTTGATCTTAGTAAGTTTGAGTTTCAGCAGAGGAGCGAGTTGTTATAGTATGCAAAAGCATTGGCACTCTAAGAGTCATTAGCTTAACAGCCTCTGTGATACACTTTGAGGTTACTGTTTGATTTTGTGGGTGGTTTTTTCCCTCTCTCAGTATTTATTCCCTGCCAATTTTCAACGCTGTGTAAATGGTTTAACACCAGGCTTTTGACGTGTGTGATGAATGTCAGTGTTTTAAAGCTCATAGGGCATTTGCAGAAGTTTATTCATGAGTTATCCCACTCCTCCACTGTTGCTACCAGTCTCCCAAGTTTGTGGTTCACTATGACAGCATTTCTGTTTACCTGGTAGACTAGTCTGTACCACAGTATCACTGTATGGAGACAACTAATGCTTAGGTGCTTTTTAAAGTTAATTTTACTGCTTCCTCTTTGATGTGAACTGATAGAAGTATTTCTGAAGCAATTCTTTTTTCCTGATGAGAATCTAGAGCAGTGGGAAAATTATCTCTGATTTAATACATGGAATAGCTGACGGAGCATTGCACAAAACAGGCAGGCGTATGTAGTGTGTGAGCACAGAAATTAGTGGAACTGCTGCAGAACTGTTGTTGGTGACCAGATGATGCTGTGATGGGTAAGGTGTGATTAACTGCTGCTGTAACCCATCCCCAAGGAGCCTGCTGAGCCTGGCTTTGACCCAAGCACCCTCTCTCCACTGAGGAACTGCAGTATCCATGGCAAAGGTATTTTATACAAACCTGCGAACAAAGCAGCTGAACACATTTGCCTTCTCTCCCTCTGCAGTGTGCAGGTGTTTGGTCTATTTAGGGCCCTGATCCAGTATCACTGAAGTCAGTTAGAACCTTTATACTGATTTCCATCAGCAGAATCAAGCTTTAAAGCCTTATCAGACATTCTCTGTTGTGTTATCTGTCTAATTTCAGAAGAGGTGGAGTTGCTCCCTGATTCTACATATGAGTGCTAAACGCCTCTTATGTCTCCATTGGTGTCACTCTTTATGCCTTGCCATGTGTTTTACAACCAGTAACAAAAGCGCGATTGGAAATGCGCCCCATTAGCCTGTTTGCACTTACCCTCATCAAATGCGTTTTGGAAGGGGTTTCATTGATTCTTTTAGTTAGGGAATTAAAGGAAACCAAACTGGTACTGTGAAAAATATCCCCTTCCTTTGATTCAGTTCCAGGAAGATGTCAGTGTACTTGTTAGTGGTTGAAATTCACATCTTAGAACAAAACTGCTGTATACAACATGGCACCTGGCAGGGATGTGTATTAGTCCTGGGTGAACTCAGTGAAAATCCCTGTTGGAACAGTGTTCACCAGCAGAAGAGCTTCACAAGTGATATTTCCATGTGAAGAACACAGGATGCCCTCCTGTGCATGTATGTATTAAGCACCATTTACAAGCTTTAAGATGCAATCAAATTGACATCTAATCTCTCCTGCTAGGAAGCCTGATTCTCAGATAATCTGTATTAGAGAGTTTCAACATTTAATTAAGGACTGATCAAAACTTGGGCAAGGATCTCAGGAATTTGCTCTTCATTTTTATGGACATAGCAAAAGCATACATTCAAAAAAGGATATTGCCCTGGGAGTTCCCAGTGTCAAGGTGACTTGTCAGAGATGATGGATTCCTTAAAATCCCTCCTATTCTTTCATCAGCAAAGTAGCTATTAGGTTTTTAAGGTATTCATCTCCTATGTGCATGGCACTGTCATGCTGTTAGGTGAAAAGGTTTAACTGTTTTCCACTCTTTAAGCATCATTGTCTTATCTTCAGAGCTAACTTGGTGTGTCTGAAGTCCTGGAAAGCAGGTGATTGATCAAGGAATTTAGGAAACAGCTCCCTTGATAAAGCCAGGGAGGATATTTGCTAAGAGGGGCAGTGGGAGTGAGGAAAGCATGAAACTTATTTAACAAGCAAGGCTTGAGTTGGATAATCTGCATAATACATCCACTGGTATTAAGTCTGTCATCTCTGCCTTGCATTTCATGTACAGATTTTGCGAGAGCTGTCTTTCACTGTCGGTTCTAATAAAGAGCATTGGTCAGCTCAAATTCCCTGGGAGCACAGAGTTATGTTTTGTGAACTACTTGTGCCTGAGGCCTCTCATGCATGATTTAAACTGCTTTGTAAATGTCAATAGGTGGAAAAGCATTAGATCCCTTGTAGATTTCTTCCAAATCCTCAAAGATGTGTATACCATGTATAAACCATGCTACAGTTTCAAGGCCACTGCAATCTCTACACTTGCCTAACTGTGGGTTTAAGGTATTGCCAGAAGCAAAATATCGGTGTCTACATGATTTGATCCAACCGGCCAATGAGACCCTTTATTAAGAAAACCTTTGCTCCTGTGGAAAGTCCCTGACGGTACTAAGTGGGCACAGAGCATAAATGTTGAATGTCCTTCAAACTTTGTTGCTTTATGCTGTCTTTAAGAAAAAAAAATAAGACAAAATGCATTTCTGCTTTGTCTGCCGAGCCTGCCTTTAAATGGAGGACAAGCTCAGCCAGAGGAAAGGCTCCCGCTTCTGTGCGTGTTGGGGCAGAGGTGGAAATAGGACTTTGTAGGTTATGAAAGAAGTCAGCTTTTAATTAGGAGCGCTCTGTCTATTGGCAGGAGCCTCTGCCTATGTGAAATAAATAAGAATCTGTTACTAATGAGGAACTGCGGGGGCCTGGGGTGGCTCTGGGGATTGGTAATGTAGGTCACCGGTTTGCTGCCGCTGCCATCTGACGCCTGCTCGGTCTCGGTGCCCTGCGTGGAAGGAGCCCATCGGGTGCCAGCCCAGTTTCTTGCAGGCTGGTGTACACGGTTGGTGCTCTCAATGACAGACCAAGCGCTGAAGGCACTCCCAGGTACAGAACTGGCCACTCTTCCCAGGTATAGCTCCTCCAGGTCAGGCTCCACGCATGCTGGGGACAGCGCGAGGAAGGCAGCGCAGCCTCTTCTGTGTTTGCTCGTGTGAGGAGGGAGCCAGCTGCCAGGGTTGTCACCGAGGACCCTCTCATGAGCACTAAATTAGCCGAGAAAAACACGTTGATAAAAGTATTCAGCTATTGGTGACATTCATCACTGTGGCCAAGGGTAAGCATGACACTTGGGTACCAGTAAATTGCTGTTTTGAAACTTACGGGCTGGAAAGGTGTTGATTTGTTCTGCAATTCAGAGGATAAATATCATCTTCATCCTATTTTCAAATTCATGGGGAAAAGATCCATGCCCAGCTTTAAAAGACAGAGGCCCCACCCTCCAGCTTGGAAGTCCTTGAGCTGTGAAGAGTGTTGTGGGGAAGGATGAGTGTGTGCTTGTGAGGTGTGTGCTGCTATGTGTCGCTGTAGGAGGCAGGGTATTGAGGTGGTTGGCCTTATTGTGTCACTGATTTGTCTCTCATCTGAGCTGTTTTTTTAAGTAGACAGCAACATTGGTGTACCTTGGGTTACCTGAAGTGGGCTCTTTCTGGTTTTTAGCAATGTGGAAATTTACCTTCTTTGTGTCTAGTTCTTTATGTTCATTTATTAATTCTTTACATTCAATTTACAAAGATAATCTCTGTAGTTGAGTCCATCCTTTGTTGTACTTGACTGTTGTAGGATGGCATTCTGTGGTCTTTTCCTAGATGGAGGACAGAATGGCTTTAACAACTATCAGTTTGTGGAGTTAGTTGCTGCCTTCAAAGCACACAGGGAAACTGCTGGCTTGAGACGTGTTGGGATCCAGAGCAAGACTACAGCTGGCAGTAACCAAGTTAAGAATAAAATGAGCCATCATCTTGTTTTTCTTCTCCTGGTCATCCATGGACAAAGAGCTGCATCTTATCACCAGGATCATGCGTAGACTGATAGAGCAGCAGGTGACCTTTCCCGATTCAGAACTGTACAAAAAGGCTGCTATCTCTGTTTCTGCAAAAGAGACCTAGGACTCTTCATAGAATCGTGGAATCAGTTAGATTGGAAAAGACCCGTAAGATCGAGTCCAGCCATTCCCCAGCACTGCATGGCACCACTAAACCGTGGCCCTAAGTGTCACAGCTACACATCTGTTAAAGACCTCCAGGGGCGGTTGACTGCACGTTATTCTCACCATTCTGGTTTCCCATTGCCTTGGCTTTTGATCCCACTCTCCATTCCTCTCCACTGACCTCTGGGCTGTGTTTCCAGAGCCGTTTACAAATTTTCAGATACTCTGTTTTTATCAGCAGAAACTTCTAAGAGTGTTGAATGGCTCCCCAGAGATCTGATACATACCACAGCGTGCTGGTCAGGTCTTTTATAACCCCCTGATGTCCAGTTACTGAGCT
>NW_026638438.1:0-3924 GCF_028554395.1 Pezoporus wallicus | reverse complement strand
TATATTTACAAGCAAGTTTTACTATTGCAATCATATTTAATATCTATTGCCTGTTAAAATCAACTTGAGTTCTTTTTGACCCATGTTAGTATTGTAACATTGCCTGTCAGAGGATCAAATACTACCTGCTTTTCTCAGGAGAATTGAGAAAGAGTGTGATTTTGCCAAGAAAAGAGGGAGGTTCTATATGAGAGAAATAGATTTGTATTCCAAGGTTTTCCAAAGATACTTGCATGTATGGGATGCTGGGGACACTTTTTAGTGGAACTGCAGTTTTCAGTCTAAAATAGACCTCAGGATTATAAAGCAGTTTGAGAGACTATGAAGGAAAGAAAAGGGGAAAAAAAAACCACAACTGGCTTTTCTGATGGTATTCAACAGTTAGAAAAAAGTGTCTAACCTAAAGTGGAAGCTCTTCTCTCAATTACTAGAAGGAATGAGCTTAGCAATCCATGAAACAGCTTCCTGTAAATTGCAAATGTGCATAGACACAAACCTTCCATCCAGCAGATTCCTAGTCACTGTAATGCCAAGGTAAGTCAATCAAGATATGATTGCCTCTAACTGACCTCGCACTCCCGTAATCTGTTATATTCTTCATCTGAAGCTGGAATGCAAATCTAATTCTTGCCTTTGAAAATGCTAAAAAGAGAATTTGCTACTAGTTCTAATGGAAGAAAGATTGTCAGACGATGTAAAACAGCAAACAACAAACTACTTCAGAAAAAATATTAATAAAAAAAAAAAAAAAAAACTCTGTAGGACTTCCCACTGTGTAGAGAGGGATGAAACTCTACCAAGTTTCAAAAACTGACAATGGAAAATTTGATAAACTACTTAAAGCAAAAGAATCCTCACTATATGGAATTCCATGGTCACAAGAGAGAGCATTTGCCATCTATTCTTGGCCAAGCATCCTCCTCTTTGTTTATTCAAGTGTTGCATTTGCCATGATGCAAGGGTCATCAATAGGGACTGCTCTTTCTGACTGTGAAACCCTCCTTTTAGTTTTTCCATGTATTCACTTTATCCATGCAGGTAATAGGGTGAGTCTGAATAAATCTAGTGTGATGGGTCTTTTTTAAAGAAAGAAAGAGACAAAAAAAGCCAACCCAAAACGAGAAAGGAAAAGCTGCAGGTGTTAGACTGTGTCAGGAAACATTGCATTAAGAACTCCTAAAGCAGGTTCAGCTAGAGCAGGTTGCATAGGGTTGGGTCCAGATTGGTTTTTCATTTGCTACTTCTGTTTTCTGTTTGAGTTTTTCCAGAAGCTCCTTGCTCATTTCTATGGGTCTTGTGCCCCCCCTTGTGTGACTTCTTACTCATAGAAACGCACTGGTCTTGAGCTTAGAGGAAATGATGCTTGTACACTAACTAGCTCTCTTGCACTCCCACAACCTTAACCCATGGGATTCCTTCAAGTAGGTCCTTGAAGAGACCGAATTTAACTCTTCTGAGGTCCCAGGCTGTAATCCTTATTATTGTTCTGCTTCTTCCATGAAGTACCCTGAACACTACCATCTCATGGTTACTTCATCCAAGGCTACACCCAGTCCTCAACCAGTCGTGCCCCCAGTCCTTCTTTGTTAGTACAAGGTCCACCAGCACACCACCCCTCATTGTCTTCTCCACGTCCTCTGTCAAAAAGTTGCCATCAATGCTTTGGACTATGTGTGCCTAGTTGTGCTGTCTTTCCAGCAAGATATCAAGTGTGCTTAGAGTCTCCCATGGGAACCAGGGCCTGTGATCATGAGGTTACTTCCAGCTGTCCGTAGAAGGCATCATCACCTTCTTCTTTTTTGATCAGGTGGCCTCTAGTAAATAAATTCCCACAACACTGTCACCTATGTTAGCCTGCCCTTGAATTTTTATCCATAAATTCTCAACTCATTCTTCATCCACCCACAGGCAGAACTCAATACATTATAGGTGCTCCTTCACACAAAGAGCAAATCCACCACCTCACCTTGCTGGCCTATCTTTCTGAAAATGTATGAATCATGTAGATTCATGACAGCATTCCAGTCATAGAATCATAGTATCATAGGATAGTTAGGGTTGGAAAGGACCTTAAGATCATCTACTTCCAACCTGCTGCCATGAGCAGGGATGTCTCACATTAGGCCGTGTAGCTCAAGGCTCTGTTCAACCTCGTCTTGAACACAGCCAAAGATGGAGCATCCACCACTTCTTTGGGCAACCTCTTCCAGTGCCTCACCACCCTTACAGTAAAGAACTTCTTCCTTATATCTAACCAGAACTTCCCCTGTGTTAGTGTAAACCCATTACCCCTTGTCCTATCACTGCAGTTGCAGATGAAGAGTCCCTCTCCAGCATCCTTGTAGCCCCCCACCCCTCAGATACGGGAAGGTTGCTCTTCAGAGAAAGCTCCACACAGCTTCTCTTCTCCAGCCTGAACAGCTCCAACTTTCTCAGCCTATGTTCATACAGCTGTTCCACCATGTCTCTGTTACTGCAATCAGATCATGGCCCTGTGACTGTACACAGATCTCTTGTTGCAGAATGACTCTAAGAGCAGAACCATAAAGTTCTGGAGGACTGTGCAAGCCAGGCAGGGGGTGGCCCCCACAGGTGGCCAGAGACCGGACCTGGGAGGAGAATGTGGAGGAAGCTGTGGGGGCTAACCAATACTGTTATGCCAAGAAGGAGTGGCTGAATACCACTCCTATATATGTGTGTGAACTGCGTCACAAATAAAGTAGAAGTTGCATATCACCCAGATTGGGTTGGCCTGTCTGCTTCTCCTCGCCGCTTACAAATGGCGCCCGAACAGGGACGCGGACTACAGGGCCCTGGTCGCTGGGGACCCGGATTACAGGGCCCCTACTAGCGGGGCCCCGGGATACAGGGCCCCGGTCGACGGGGACCCGGATTACAGGGCCCCGACTAGCGGGGACCCGGGATACAGGGCCCCGACTAGCGGGGACCCGGATACAGGGCCCCGGCCGACGGGGACCCGGGATACAGGGCCCCCGTTTAACGGGGACCCGGAATACAGGGCCCCGGTTTAACGGGGACCCGGGATACAGGGCCCCGGTCGACGGGGACCCGGAACGGCGAGTGAGCGGCGCCGGCGGCAGCGGCCGGGAAGCGTGGGCAATGCTGCTGCGGTGGCGTGACGGACCCGGGTGCTTGGACTAACCGAAAGAATCCGCCGCAGGGGCGTACCAGACACTGCTGCGTCGGGAGGCCGATCCAGAGACCGAGGTTACAGGACGACCCAGAAGAAGACGATCCGGAAAAGGCAGGCCATGAAAATGGACCGAGTCACGGAGGAGCCAGGTCTGCAGATGGCTACATACCGAACGAGAGACATCTGATAAGAAAGACACAGCTGCGAGCAACGGAGACCCCGAGTTCGGCGCAGGATCAGCCCCCGAATCCCCTGAATCCGAGCCAGATTTATATCCTCTGCTTCCAGACCCTGACTCTGTCTCCCGGGTCGGTCTGCTCAGACTTACTGGCCCTGGAGACGCTCAGTTGTAACAATGGGTAACCAAAGAGGTGAACATTACTGGGGAATTTTCTGCTATGGGCATCTTTGCATATCCTGTGTTTACTACACAGCAGGGGGCTAAAGAGTGGGAAGCTCTTGATCTCAAAATAGTTAAGGAGGCCTGACAAACAGTGACCACGTATGCGTTAAAATCCTCTTATACTCAAGCTGTATATGTTATGCTTTATTCTTGCAATTCACAGGGGGAGCCCATACAGTTTCTCTGTGATACTCATGTACTAGAAGTTAGTAAATATATGTCCAGGTTTCTATCAACCCTTGGAGACCTCTGTAGATACTGCTGGCCACTTCTTCCAGCACAGGCTGGCCACCTGTGTTGGAATGAGTGTGCATTTTGGTCAGTATAAAAGCCCAAGCCTCATACGATGTGGGTGAGGCAGAGCCTC
>NW_026638437.1:0-3876 GCF_028554395.1 Pezoporus wallicus | reverse complement strand
AAAGCCCATAATAGAGGCAATAGACTCAGAGGAACTATTTTTACCGGAAAAATTCTTTGGGGGCTTATGGTGGCTTTAGGGATACAATGGTACTTACACACCCTTGGCATCCTCAGAGTTCAGGCCAAGTAGAGAAAATAAATGGGGAAATCAAGAAACATTTTTTGGAATTGTTCTTAGAAACTAAAATGCCATGGACACAACTCTTGCCACTAGCTTTGGCTAGAATAAGAGCAAGACCTAGAGGTGATAATCAATTATCCCACTTTGAATTAATGCTTGGAATTCTTACTCTGTTAACTCTCGACCCAGTGGGGAGAAAGAGATAAATTATGTGTATATCTAAAACATTATGTGGCCAGAATACTGTCTTGTGTGAAATCTCTTTGACAGGAAGCTCAGCTAGCACAGACCCTGCCTTTAGACTGCTGTCCACAGCATCCAGCCTGGAGATTGGGTCTTGGTCAAGGAGTATAAAGAAGCACCATTGGTGACAAGGTGGGGTGGACCATACCAAGTGTTGCTAACCACAGAAGCAGCAAAGACAGATGAACAAGGGGGGACCCATCATACTCGAGTCAAGATTCCCAAAGCCCTGGAAGTCCGGACCTCTCAGTTGAAGAAGGACAGAAGACCATTGTTAACGCTCCACAAAGGTGGACCAAATCAGTAACCAGGGGTACTCATGAAGGGAAGCCTCACATGCTCACATACAGTTGTCCACTAAGTCAGCCTATGATAGCATCCTTGATTACTGGGCAGAAGCTCAAGGTGATACCCTGGATGACGTTCGTGATTTCTTTCTGTGGCTGGCAGGGTCAAGGGCTAGAATGGTGTCGTGGTTTAAACCCAGTCAGGCAACTTGCTCACTCACTCCCCAGTGAGTGGTGCTGAGCTGACAACAATCGAGGGCCGCCCCCCCCCTCACCGGGGCTCTCTCCCCTTCCTCGCTCCTGGAGGAACGGGGAGGAGGATCGAAAGAGTGCAACTCCTACGGGTTGAGACAAGAACAGTCCAGCAAACAATGTACAACACAAATCACCACCGCTACCACCAACTACAAAAATGATAAGGGAAAATAACAAGGGAAGAGAATACGATACCACCGGCCAAGAAACGAGTCCCACTCGGAAGCCCGTGTCCTTCCGGGTAACTCCCAGTTACCCCTCACCCCGGGCATGACGTGCTGTGGTATGGAATACCTCCCTGGCTAGCCCGGGTCAGGCGCCCCGTCTCTGCTTCCTCACAGCTTCCCCTCCTCCCTGGCAGAGCATGAGCCTCACAAAGTCCTTGGTCAGGGTAAACATCACTTAGCAACAACCGAAAACATCGGCTTCACCAACACTGTTCCCAGGCTGGAAGTCAAAACACAGCACTGCACCAGCTACCACAAAGGAAAAACATGACTGCCACTGCTGAACCCAGGACAAATGGGAAAACCAACTTTTAACCTTAGGAGAAGAGAAAGCAAAAATATTTAACTTTAGCAATTGTTGGGTCTGTGGAAGTCATGGAGGATTTGAGGAATGGCCATGGGTGGCCACTCCAGTCCAACCTAAATAGTGGATAAGCAATTTAAGTACAGTTCAAAATGGAACTGAATTTTAGACTGAGGAAGGGAGTCCGTAGCGACTCTGATTCCCTGGGAAGGGGACTTATTGTTTAAATAGAACAAAAGAAAGAGGGGTAGATGTAGGTAAAAGTACTTGTGAATAGACATTCTTTCCTGGGAATGACTGCCTAAACAAATCTTGCCCACCACTCAAATGCTCTAAATAGCAAGTGGAATTGTACTCATGTCCAACTTTCTAATAACTGCGGGTAAAATGTTCATATAATGACTTCAGAGAAGAAGGATATAAACAAGTTAGTGCAGAACTCTCATTTAAGTCTGTAATTCTAACCTGCCAACAAGACAACACCATTGTTGAGAAACATATGCCTATTATACCTATACACATATGTATTCCAATGGGCATGGCAACATTCAAACAAAACAAGAACTTATTTTCAAAAATTCTGGTCCAGTACTAATTGGATGGCTTGTAGTTGCAGTTGGCAACCATATGCGGGAGCATGAAGATGCCAACAAGCAGACCAGCCATTATATCATAGTTGGAGGTCCCCTTGGACAGGACAGTACCCTGTATTATGATGCTTCCAAAGGAGATGATAGGACCTGGAATGGTCCCTACCCCAATGGGACATGGGCCTTAAAAGATCATTATTGGATTTTTGGGCAACATGCGTATTGGAAATTACCTCTAAATTGGTCAGGAATATGCTATATAGGATCTATTAGGCCTTTGTTTTTCTTATTACCACAAAACCAAGGAAATAATTTAGGAATCAAACTATATGTTGATTTGATAAGAGAAAAACTGTCTATAAAAACTGTCTATTAGTACTTTCCTAGATGAAAGAAGCACCCAAAACTGGGGAAAAGATGAATGGGCACCTAAGAGAATCATAGAGCATTATGGGTTGGCCACTTGGAACCCTAATGAAATAATATTGGGGGCAAGGGAACCAACATAGAATTTAAACAGGATAATCAGGTGTCCTGGGTTCAGCAGTAACAGCCTTCTTAGTAGCTGGTGCATTGATGTATTTTTGACTTTCAGCCTGGGAACAACACTTGATAACAATGATATTTTTACTTGTTCCTAATGAATGCTTACCTCAATCAAGGACTTTCTGAGTCTCATGCTCTGCCAGGGAGGAGGAGAAGCCAGGAGGAA
Source organism: Pezoporus wallicus (assembly GCF_028554395.1). Classification (NCBI taxonomy): domain Eukaryota; kingdom Metazoa; phylum Chordata; class Aves; order Psittaciformes; family Psittacidae; genus Pezoporus; species Pezoporus wallicus. The sequence continues at coordinate 1,135 of NW_026638437.1, read as the reverse complement.
GCAGAGACAGGACGCGTGACCAAAACTAGCCAAAGGGGCACTCCATACCACAGCATGTCATGCCCAGTATATAAACTGGGGGTAGTTACTCAGAAGACCCAGATCGCTGCTCAGATGAGGCTGGGTATCGGTCGGCAGGTGGTGAATAATTGTATCCTCTCCCCTTGTTATTTCCCTTATCATTATTATTATTATTGGTGGTGACAGTAGTGGTTTTGTATTATACCTTAGTTACTGGACTGTTCTTATCTCAAACCATGGGAGTTACTTTCTTTCTATTCTCCTCCCCATCCCTCCAGGAGCGGGGGGAGGAAGAAAGGGTGGAGTGAGCAAGCGGCCGCATGGTTCTGAGTTACCAGCTGGGCTTAAACCATGACAGTTCTTTATGGTGCCATACGTGGGGCTTGAAGGGCTGATCTGATAATGACAGATCTGACCAGTGTGTGTCTAATTGTACTTTTGATAAGCATTCATTGTTTCGGGTTATTAGTCACTCGTCACTATGTTGATTTATTTGCTCTCAGAGTTGTTGCACTTAGCTCTGTTTAACATCTTTGTCACAGAATAGAATCATAGAATTATGGAATCATCTAGGTTGGAAAAGACCTTTAAGTTCATCAAGTCCAACTGTTACTCCAGGACTGCCAAGTCCACCATTAAAGCACGTCACTAAGTGCCACATCTACAGGTTTTTTGAATATTTCCAGGGATGGTGATTCTACCACTGCCCTGGGCAGCCTGTTCCAATGCCTGACCACCCTCTCTGTGAAGAAATTGTTCCTAATATCCAATTTAAACCTCCCCGGGGGCAGCTTGAGGCTTGTACCGCTTTTCCTATCACTTGTTACCTAGAAGAGACCAACCCCTACTTCACTACAACCTCCTTTCAGGTGGTTATAGAGAGTTATAAGGTCCCCCCTGAGCCTTCTCTTCTCCAGAGTAAACAACCCCAGTTCTCTCAGCTGTTCCTCATAAGATTTATTCTCCAGACCCTTCACTAGCTTCATTGCCCTTCTCTGGACCCACTCCAGCAGCTCCATATCTGTCCTATAGTGAGGAGCCCAGAACTGAACATAGGATTTGAGGTGTGACCTCACCAGTGGCAAGGGAATGATAACTTCCCTAGTCCTGCTGG
>NW_026638436.1:0-389 GCF_028554395.1 Pezoporus wallicus | reverse complement strand
CATTATTCCGTCATAGAGGCCCATTATTGCCTCATAGGGCCCCATTATTGCATCACAGAGCCCCATTATAACTCCATAGAGCCACATTATAAACCCATAGAGCCCCATTAATGCCTCATAGAGCCCACTATTGTTTCATAGAGCCCCAATAATGCCTCATAGAGCCCCATTTTTGCGTCATAGAGCCCCATTATTACCTCATAGTGCCCCATTATTGCCTCCTAGAGCCCCATTATTGCATCATAGATGCTTATTATTGCATCATAGAGCCCCATTATATCCTCATAGAGGCTCATTTATCCTCATAGATCCTCATTATTGCCTCATAGAGCTCCATTATTGCGTCATAGTGCCCCATTATTGCGTCATAGAGCCCCATTATTTCTCAT
>NW_026638435.1:0-3899 GCF_028554395.1 Pezoporus wallicus | reverse complement strand
TCGCGATAAAAGGGGGTTTTGGGATAAAAGACTGGGATAAGGGGTTGGGATACGGGGGGGGTTGTTCAACCCGCTCCGCAGCTGGAATTGCAACCCCTTCTGCAGGGGATGGGAGGGGGTGCAATGGGATGTGCACCCCCCACCCCATATCGCGAAAAACAGGGGGCGTTGGGATAAAAGATCGGGATAAGAGGGGGGGGATTTAAACCCGCTCCGCAGCTGGAATTGCAACCCCCCTTCTGCAGGGGATGGGAGGGGATGCAATGGGGTGTGCACCCCCCGCCCCATAGATCCACGTAAAAGGGGGGTTTGGGATAAAGGGGTTGGGATAAGGGGGGGGGTGTTCAACCCGCTCCGCAGCTGGAATTAGGGGGTTGGGATAAAAGGCTGGAATAAGGGGGAAGAGGGGGATTTAAACCCGCTCCGCAGGGGGAATTCCAACCCCTTCTGCAGGAGCATGGAGCCGCTTCATTGGGATGCGCCCCCCCCCTCTTCCATATCGCGATAAAAGGGGGAGTTTGGGATAAAAGGTTGGGACAAGGGAGGGAGGGGGGGGGGGGGATGGTCCTAAAAGGGGTCGGGGATGGCCCCAAAAGGGGTCGGGAATGGCCCCAAAAGGGGTCGGGAATGGTCCTAAAAGGGGTCGGGGATGGTCCCAAAAGGGCTCAGGAATGGCCCCAAAAGGGGTCAGGAATGGCCCCAAAAGGGATCGGGAATGGTCCCAAAAGGGCTCGGGAATGGCCCCAAAAGGGGTCAGGAATGGTCCCAAAAGGGCTCGGGAATGGCCCCAAAAGGGGTCAGGAATGGTCCCAAAAGGGGTTGGGAATGGCCCCAAAAGGGGGCGGGAATGGTCCCAAAAGGGGTCAGGAATGGCCCCAAAAGGGATCGGGAATGGTCCCAAAAGGGGTCGGGAATGGTCCCAAAAGGGGTCGGGAATGGCCCCAAAAGGGGTCAGGAATGGTCCCAAAAGGGGTTGGGAATGGTCCCAAAAGGGGTCGGGAATGGCCCCAAAAGGGGCGGGAATGGTCCCAAAAGGGGTCAGGAATGGCCCCAAAAGGGATCGGGAATGGTCCCAAAAGGGCTCGGGAATGGCCCCAAAAGGGGTCAGGAATGGTCCCAAAAGGGGTCAGGAATGGCCCCAAAAGGGATCGGGAATGGTCCCAAAAGGGCTCGGGAATGGCCCCAAAAGGGGACAGGAATGGCCCCAAAAGGGATCGGGAATGGTCCCAAAAGGGCTCAAAAGGGCTCGGGAATGGCCCCAAAAGGGATCGGGAATGGTCCCAAAAGGGCTCGGGAATGGCCCCAAAAGGGCTCGGGAATGGCCCCAAAAGGGATCGGGAATGGTCCCAAAAGGGCTCGGGAATGGCCCCAAAAGGGGTCAGGAATGGTCCCAAAAGGGGTTGGGAATGGTCCCAAAAGGGGTCGGGAATGGCCCCAACAGGGGCGGGAATGGTCCCAAAAGGGGTCAGGAATGGCCCCAAAAGGGATCGGGAATGGTCCCAAAAGGGCTCGGGAATGGCCCCAAAAGGGGTCAGGAATGGTCCCAAAAGGGGTCAGGTATGGCCCCAAAAGGGATCGGGAATGGTCCCAAAAGGGCTCGGGAATGGCCCCAAAAGGGGTCAGGAATGGCCCCAAAAGGGATCGGGAATGGTCCCAAAAGGGCTCGGGAATGGCCCCAAAAGGGGTCAGGAATGGCCCCAAAAGGGATCGGGAATGGTCCCAAAAGGGCTCGGGAATGGCCCCAAAAGGGGTCAGGAATGGCCCCAAAAGGGATCGGGAATGGCCCCAAAAGGGATCGGGAATGGTCCCAAAAGGGCTCGGGAATGGCCCCAAAAGGGCTCGGGAATGGCCCCAAAAGGGATCGGGAATGGTCCCAAAAGGGCTCGGGAATGGCCCCAAAAGGGGTCAGGAATGGTCCCAAAAGGGGTTGGGAATGGTCCCAAAAGGGGTCGGGAATGGCCCCAAAAGGGGGCGGGAATGGTCCCAAAAGGGGTCAGGAATGGCCCCAAAAGGGATCGGGAATGGTCCCAAAAGGGCTCGGGAATGGCCCCAAAAGGGGTCAGGAATGGTCCCAAAAGGGGTCAGGAATGGTCCCAAAAGGGATCGGGAATGGTCCCAAAAGGGCTCGGGAATGGCCCCAAAAGGGGTCAGGAATGGCCCCAAAAGGGATCGGGAATGGTCCCAAAAGGGCTTGGGAATGGCCCCAAAAGGGGTCAGGAATGGCCCCAAAAGGGATCGGGAATGGTCCCAAAAGGGGTCAGGAATGGCCCCAAAAGGGGTCGGGAATGGCCCCATCAGCGCCTCGAGGACCCAGCACCAGCTCCAATCCCTTCCGGATGCGACCCCAAGGGATGTTATTCCCACCCCCCAAGCGGGACACAGACTGGAGAGGGGTTTTGGGGTGACCTTGGTGGGGTTTGGGTGCGCTTGTTGGGTGTTGGGTGCAGTTGGATGGGGTTTGGGTGGCATTCAATGGGGTTTGGGTGCTGTCTGCAAGGGTTTGGGTGGCATTCAATGGGGTTTGGGTGCTGTCTGCAAGGGTTTGGGTGGCATTCAATGGGGTTTGGGTGCTGTCTGCAAGGGTTTGGGTGGCATTCAATGGGGTTTGGGTGCTGTTGGGAAGGGTTTGGGTGGCATTCAATGGGGTTTGGAAGGGTTTGGGTGGCATTCAATGGGGTTTGGGTGCTGTTGGAAGGGTTTGGGTGTCATTCAATGGGGTTTGGAAGGGTTTGGGTGGCATTCAATGGGGTTTGGGTGCTGTTGGAAGTGTTTGGGTGTCATTCAATGGGGTTTGGAAGGGTTTGGGTGGCATTCAATGGGGTTTGGGTGCTGTTGGAAGGGTTTGGGTGGCATTCAATGGGGTTTGGGTGCTGTTGGAAGGGTTTGGGTGGCATTCAATGGGGTTTGGGTGCTGTTGGAAGGGTTTGGGTGGCATTCAATGGGGTTTGGGTGCTGTTGGAAGGGTTTGGGTGGCATTCAATGGGGTTTGGGTGCTGTTGGGAAGGGTTTGGGTGGCATTCAATGGGGTTTGGAAGGGTTTGGGTGGCATTCAATGGGGTTTGGGTGCTGTTGGAAGGGTTTGGGTGTCATTCATTGGGGTTTGGAAGGGTTTGGGTGGCATTCAATGGGGTTTGGGTGCTGTTGGAAGGGTTTGGGTGGCATTCAATGGGGTTTGGGTGCTGTTGGGAAGGGTTTGGGTGGCATTCAATGGGGTTTGGGTGCTGTTGGGAAGGTTTGGGTGGCATTCAATGTGGTTTGGGTGCTGTTGGGAAGGGTTTGGGTGGCATTCAATGGGGTTTGGGTGCTGTTGGAAGGGTTTGGGTGGCATTCAATGGGGTTTGGGTGCTGTTGGGAAGGGTTTGGGTGGCATTCAATGGGGTTTGGGTGCAGTCGCAGGCATCTGGGTGCAGTTTGGGTGCAGATGAAGGGGTTTGGGTGTAGTTGCATTTATTTGGGTGCAATTGATGGGGTTTGGGTGCAGACTGGGTGCAGTGTGGGTGCCATCGCAGGTCCTTGGGTGCCATCGCAGGTCCTTGGGTGCCATCGCAGGTCTTTGGGTGCCATCGCAGGTCCTTGGGTGCCATCGCAGGTACTTGGGTGCCATCGCAGGTCCTTGGGTGCCATCGCAGGTCCTTGGGTGCCATCGCAGGTCCTTGGGTGCCATCGCAGGTCTTTGGGTGCCATCGCAGGTCCTTGGGTGCCATCGCAGGTACTTGGGTGCCATCGCAGGTCTTTGGGTGCCATCGCAGGTCCTTGGGTGCCATCGCAGGTCCTTGGGTGCCATCGCAGGTCTTTGGGTGCCATCGCAGGTACTTGGGTGCCGTCGCAGGTCTTTGGGTGCCATCGCAGGTCCTTGGGTGCTGTTGCAGGTCCTTGGGTGCCGTCGCAGGTCCTTGGGT
>NW_026638433.1:0-3875 GCF_028554395.1 Pezoporus wallicus | reverse complement strand
TATGGGATATGGGGATATAGGGTGTGGGATATTGCGATATGAGGTATGGATATGGGATATAGGATATGGGGTGTGGGATATTGCAATATGGGGTATGGGGATATGGGGCATGGGATATCAGGATATAAGTTATGGGATATCGGGATATGGGGCATCGCGGCATGGGATCTGGGGTGTGGGATATCGGGATATGGGGATATAGGGTATGGGATATGGGGTTATTGTGGGATATCAGGACATGGGGTTATTATGGGATATCAGGATATGGGGTTATTATGGGGTTATTATGGGATATCAGGACATGGGGTTATTATGGGGTTATTATGGGATATCAGGACATGGGGTTATTATGGGGTTATTATGGGATATCAGGACATGGGGTTATTATGGGATATCAGGACATGGGGTTATTATGGGGTTATTATGGGATATCAGGACATGGGGTTATTATGGGATATCAGGACATGGGGTTATTATGGGGTTATTATGGGATATCAGGACATGGGGTTATTATGGGATATCAGGATATGGGGTTATTATGGGGTTATTATGGGATATCAGGACATGGGGTTATTATGGGATATCAGGATATGGGGTTATTATGGGGTTATTATGGGATATCAGGACATGGGGTTATTATGGGATAGCAGGACATGGGGTTATTATGGGACATCACGCACACCCCAACCCCTCACTCCCCATGGATCACCTTGAACCCTTTATTAAAGGAGCAGCGGGGGGGGGGGGGGGGGTGGGATCCGATCCCCATAGGGGGGGAGGGGGAAAAGGGGGGGCTGGGCCCCATGGGGCTCCCCCCCCCCCCCCCCCCTTTCAGCCCTTGCCCTGTCCCCGCTGCAGCTCCTGCTGCAGCCGCCCCAGCGCGTCCCGGTGCTGCTCCGAGCGCCGCTCCAGGTCCTGCATCTGCTGCTCGTAGCGGCGGCTGCGGGAGAGAGGGGGCAGACCCATAGGAACGGGGGCATCGCCCCATAGATAACGGGGGCAGACCCATGGAGAACGGGGACAGACCCATAGGAACGGGGGCATCACCCCATAGGTAATGGGATCAACACCCCATAGATAACGGGGTTGTCGCCCCATGGATAACGGGGGCAGACCCATAGATAACGGGATCAACACCCCATAGATAACGGGGTTGTCGCCCCATGGATAACGGGGGCAGACCCATAGGAACGGGGGCATCGCCCCATAGATAACGGGGTCAGACCCATGGATAACGGGGGCAGACCCATAGATAACGGGGGCAGACCCATAGATAACGGGGGCATCGCCCCATAGATAATGGGATCAACACCCCATGGATAACAGGGGCATCCCCCCATGGATAATGGGATCAACACCCCATGGATAACGGGGGCATTGCCCCATAGATAATGGGATCAACACCCCATGGATAACGGGGGCAGACCCATAGGTAACGGGGTCAGACCCATAAATAACGGGGTCCTCACCCCATAGATAATGGGGTTGTCGCCCCATGGATAACGGGGGCAGACCCATAGGAAAGGGGGCATCACCCCATAGATAACGGGGGCAGACCCATAGATAACGGGGGCATCGCCCCATAGGTAATGGGATCAACACCCCATGGATAATGGGGGCGTCGCCCCATAGATAACGGGGTTGTCGCCCCATGGATAATGGGGTCAGACCCATAGATAACGGGGTCAGACCCATAGATAACGGGGGCAGACCCATGGATAACGGGGGCAGACCCATAGATAACGGGGGCAGACCCATGGATAACGGGGGCATCGCCCCACAGATAACGGGGTTGTCGCCCCATGGATAATGGGGTCAGACCCATAGATAACGGGGGCAGACCCATGGATAACGGGGGCATCGCCCCACAGATAATGGGGTTGTCACCCCATGGATAATGGGGTCAGACCCATAGATAACGGGGTCAGACCCATGGATAACGGGGGCATCACCCCATGGATAACGGGGCATCGCCCCATAGATAACGGGATCCTCGCCCCATAGATCCCCGCCCCATAGATCCCCGCCCCATAGATCCCCACTCACATCTCCCCATTGATGTACTCCAGGCGCTTCCCCACCGTGCCCTTGGCCTCCTCCAGCTCCTGCTTCACCAGCACCGGCCCCAGCAGCTTGAAGATGGGGTTGGAGGCATCCAGCAGCTCCAGCTCCTAAAGGGCAGCGGTTTTGGGGTGAATTTGGGGGTTTTGGGGTCATTTTGGGGTTTTTGGGGGGTTTTAGGGTTTTTTTGGGGTGTTTTATGGGGTTTTTGGGGTGTTTTTGGGGTGTTTTATGGGGGCTTTAGATGGGTTTTAGGGGGTTGGAGCTGGGGTTGGAGGCATCCAACAGCTCCAGCTCCTAAAGGGGAGCGGATTTGGGGTGAATTTGGGGGTTTTGGGTCATTTTGGGCTGATTTTGGGGTTTTGGGGGGGTTTTAGGGTATTTTTGGGGTGTTTTTGGGGTGTTTTAGGGGGGTTTTGGAAGGGTTTTAGGGGGGTTTGGAGCTGGGGTTGGAGGCATCCAGCAGCTCCAGCTCCTAAAGGGCAGCGGTTTTGGGGTGAATTTGGGGGTTTTGGGGTCATTTTGGGCTGATTTTGGGGTTTTGGGGGGGTTTTGGGGTTTTTTTGGGGTGTTTTATGGGGTTTTTGGGGTGTTTTAGGGGTGTTTTAGGGAGGTTTTAGATGGGTTTTAGGGGGGTTTGGAGCTGGGGTTGGAGGCATCCAGCAGCTCCAGCTCCTAAAGGGCAGCGGTTTTGGGGTGAATTTGGGGGTTTTGGGGTCATTTTGGGCTGATTTTGGGGTTTTTGGGGGGTTTTAGGGTTTTTTTGGGGTGTTTTATGGGGTTTTTGGGGTGTTTTAGGGGTGTTTTAGGGAGGTTTTAGATGGGTTTTAGGGGGGTTTGGAGCTGGGGTTGGAGGCATCCAGGAGCTCCAGCTCCTAAAGGGGAGCGGTTTTGGGGTGAATTTGGGGGTTTTGGGGTCATTTTGGCTGATTTTGGGGTTTTTGGGGGGTTTTAGGTTTTTTTTGGGGTGTTTTATGGGGTTTTTGGGGTGTTTTTGGGGTGTTTTAGGGGGGCTTTAGATGGGTTTTAGGGGGGGTTGGAGCTGGGGTTGGAGGCATCCAACAGCTCCAGCTCCTAAAGGGGAGCGGATTTGGGGTGAATTTGGGGGTTTTTGGGTCATTTTGGGCTGATTTTGGGGTTTTTGGGGGGTTTTGGGGTGTTTTGGGGTGTTTTTGGGGTGTTTTATGGGGGCTTTGGATGGGTTTTAGGGGGGGGGTGGAGCTGGGGTTGGAGGCATCCAACAGCTCCAGCTCCTAAAGGGAGGGATTTGGGGTGAATTTGGGGGTTTTTGGGTCATTTTGGGCTGATTTTGGGGGTTTTGGGGTTTTGGGGTGTTTTGGGGTGTTTTTGGGGTGTTTTAGGGGGGTTTTAGATGGGTTTTAGGGGGTTTGGAGCTGGGGTTGGAGGCATCCAGGAGCTCCAGCTCCTAAAGGGCAGTTTGGGGTGAATTTGGGGGTTTTGGGTCATTTTGGGCTGATTTTGGGGTTTTTGGGGGGTTTTAGGGTATTTTTTGGGGTGTTTTGGGGTGTTTTAGGGGGGTTTTGGAAGGGTTTTAGGGGGTTTGGAGCTGGGGTTGGAGGCATCCAGCAGCTCCAGCTCCTAAAGGGCATTTTGGGGTGAATTTGGGGGTTTTGGGGTCATTTTGGGCTGATTTTGGGGTTTTGGGGGGTTTTAGGGGGGTTTTTGGGGTGTTTTGGGGTGGGGTGTTTTAGGGGGGCTTTGGATGGGTTTTAGGGGGGTTTGGAGCTGGGGTTGGAGGCATCCAGCAGCTCCAGCTCTAAAGGGGAGCGGTTTTGGGGTGAATTTGGGGGTTT
>NW_026638432.1:0-3944 GCF_028554395.1 Pezoporus wallicus | reverse complement strand
CCCCCCCCCCCATTGAGCCCCCTAAACATCACTTGACCCCCCCCACCGCCCCCTTAACACCCCCCAACCCCCCTTGACCCCCCCAAACCCCCCCTTAACCCCCAAACCCCCCATTGAGCCCCCTAAACATCACTTGACCCCCCCCACCGCCCCCTTAACACCCCCCAACCCCCCTTGACCCCCCCAACCCCCCTTAACCCCCCAAACCCCCCTAACTCCCCCTTTATCCCCCCAACCCCCCCTTAACCCTCCCAGCCCCTCCCCAACCACTCAAATGCCCCCTAAACACCCCCCCCCCCCAAAAACAGGACCCCCCCCCCCCCTCAGGTCCCCCTGCACTGACCGGGGGGGCCCCTTCGCTGCCCATCTCTGTCTGAGAGCTCGACTGCGAGAGCCCCTCGAAGAAAGGGCTGTGGGGCAAGGAGAGGGGGGTCCCATGGGTGCTCACTGACTGCAGGGGGGGGTTGGGGCACCCATGGGTGCTCACTGACTGCAAGAGGGGTTGGGGCACCCATGGGTGCTCACTGACTGCAAGAGGGGTTGGGGCACCCATGGGTGCTCACTGACTGCAAGGGGGGTTGGGGCACCCATGGGTGCTCACTGACTGCAAGAGGGGTTGGGGCACCCATGGGTGCTCACTGACTGCAGGGGGGGGTTGGGGCACCCATGGGTGCTCAGAGGTGTATTGGGGCACCCATGGGTGCTCGGGGGGGGTTGGGGCACCCATGGGTGCTCACTCACCGCAGTGAGGTTTGGCACACCCATGGGCGTTCAAGGGTGTGTTGGGGCACCCATGGGTGCTCGTGGTGGGTTGGGGCACCCATGGGTGCTCGCGGGGTTTGGGGTATCCATGGGTGCTCAGAGGTGTGTTGGGGCACCCATGGGTGCTCGGGGGGGGGTTGGGTCACCCATGGGTGCTCAGAGGTGTGTTGGGGCACCCATGGGTGCTTGGGGGGTTTGGGGCACCCATGGGTGCTCGGGGGGGGTTGAGGCACCCATGGGTGCTCGGGGGGGGGTTGGGGCACCCATGGGTGCTCGCGGGGTTTGGGGCATCCATGGGTGCTCAGAGGTGTGTTGGGGCACCCATGGGTGCTCGGGGGGGGTTTGGGGCACCCATGGGTGCTCGGGGGGGGTTGAGGCACCCATGGGTGCTCCCTCACCGCAGGCGCGGTTTGGGGGTGCTCAGCACGCTGTCCGTATCGTCCATGTCGGCGCCGCTGTCGCTGGGGTTGAAGATCTCCAGGGTGTCGTAGAGCTCGTCCAGGTCCTCGGCCACCGAGCGCATCCGCGCCCCGGCCACCGCCTCCAGCCCGAAGCCCACCTGGGCCAGCACAGGGTGACAGCGGGGACAGGGTGACACCGGCCATAGGGTGACAGCGGTGACACCAGCAACAGGGTGACAATGGCCATAGGGAGACAGCGGTGACACCAGCAACAGGGTGACAATGGCCATAGGGAGACAGTGGTGACAGGGTGACAATGGCCATAGGGTGACAGCGATGGCACCAGCAACAGGGTGACAATGGCCATAGGGTGACAGCGGAGACACCAGCAACAGGGTGACAATGGCCATAGGGTGACAGCGGTGACACCAGCAACAGGGTGACAATGGCCATAGGGAGACAGTGGTGACAGGGTGACAATGGCCATAGGGTGACAGTGGTGACAGGGTGACAATGGCCATAGGGTGACAATGGCCATAGGGTGACAGCGGTGACACCAGCAACAGGGTGACAATGGCCATAGGGTGACAATGGCCATAGGGTGACAGCGGTGACACCAGCAACAGGGTGACAATGGCCATAGGGTGACAGCGCTGACAGGGTGACAATGGCCACAGGGTGACAGCAGTGACACCGGCAACAGGGTGACAATGGCCATAGGGTGACAGCAGCCATAGGGTGACACCAGCCATAATGTGACAGGGGTGACACTGGCAACAGGGTGACAATGGCCATAGGGAGACAGTGGTGACAGGGTGACAATGGCCATAGGGTGACAATGGCCATAGGGAGACAGTGGTGACAGGGTGACAATGGCCATAGGGTGACAGCGCTGACAGGGTGACAATGGCCATAGGGTGACAGTGGTGACAGGGTGACAATGGCCATAGGGAGACAGTGGTGACAGGGTGACAATGGCCATAGGGAGACAGTGGTGACAGGGTGACAATGGCCATAGGGTGACAGCGGCCATAGGGTGACAGGGGTGACAATGGCCATAGGGTGACACTGGCAACAGGGTGACAATGGCTATAGGGAGACAGCGGCCATAGGGGAGACGGGGGTGACACCGGAAACAGGGTGACAATGGCCATAGGGTGACAGCGGCGACACCAGCAACAGGGTGACAATGGCCATAGGGTGACAATGGCCATAGGGTGACAGTGGCCATAGGGAGACAGCTGTGACACTGGCAACAGGGTGACAATGGCAATAGAGTGACAGCGGTGACACCAGCCATAGGGTGACAATGGCCATCGGGTGACATCAGCCATTGGGTGACACCAGCCATAGGGTGACATCGGCCATAGGGTGACATCAATCACCATAACACCGGTGGCATCAGCCACAGGGTGATACTGCCCCCCCCATACCACTCCCTGCCACCACGTACCCCACATCCCCATAGCACCCATTGTTCCCCCATACCCCATCCCCAGCACCCATGGGTGCTCCTACCTCCTCCGACACCTTGAAACGCTTCAGCAGTGCCACGAACTTCTGCTTGATGTTGGGCTGCTGCAGGGGGGTGTGTGTGGGGGAGCACAAAGGCATCAGCAGCACCCATGGGTGACACCCCCCCCCCCCAAGTCAGCACCCATGGGTGCCTCCTGCCTCACCCGGGTGGATGCCATCAGCTTCCTCCGTGTCTTCTTCACCTTGGGCAGCTCCTCTTCCTCATAGAAGAGATCCTGGGGGGAAGGGGAGAAGGAGAATAGGGTGGGGGTGAGGGGGTCGGGAGAGCACCCATGGGTGCAGGGGAGGGTGCCCAGCACCCACCTGCCCATGCAGAGCATCGTCGCTGCCCTCCTGCTCCGAGGAGAAGCTCTCCTCCTCTTCCTCTGAGTAGTTATCAATATCAGGGGAGCGATCTGGGGCGGGAGCACCCATCAGTGCTCGTGTGGGGGGGGGGGGTGTGTGTGTCCATCAGCACCCATGGGTGCCTCACCCGAGAGCTTGCCCTTGGCCTCCTGGTCGATGGGTTGGCTGGACAAGGAATTCACCCGGATCTCGGCCACCGGCACCGGCGCGTCCTTCACCGCCCGGTGCAGCACCAGCGCCAGGGCCCCCTCGCTGGGGTGCTGCAGCACCTATGGGTGCACAGAAGGGATGGGGAGGGAGGGGGGGGGGGCAGAGGGGATGGGGGGTGCACAGAAGGGAGAGGGGGGGACCCAGGGGTGATGGGGGAGGAATCAGAGGGGATGGAGGGCATCCAGAGGAGGTGTGGGGCACCCAAAGGGCATGGGGGGGAGCCAGAGGGGATGGGGGGGGCACCCAAAGGGGATGTGGGTGCATCCAGAGGGGATGGGGGGAGCACCCAGAGGGGATGGGGGGAGCACCCAGAGGGGATGCGGGGAGCACCCAGAGGGGATGAAGGGCACCCAAAGGGGATGTGGGTGCATCCAGAGGGGATGGGGGGAGCACCCAGAGGGGATGGAGGGGGCACCCAAAGGGGATGGGGGGGGGGGAACCCAGAGGGGATGGGGGGAACCCAGAGGGGATGGGGGGCACCCAAAGGGGATGGGGGGGCACCCAGAGGGGATGGGGGGAGCACCCAGAGGAGATGGAGGGGGCACCCAAAGGGGATGGGGGGGCACCCAGAGGGGATGGAGGGGGCACCCAAAGGGGATGTGGGGGCATCCAGAGGGGATGGGGGAGCATTCAAAAGGGATGTGGGGGCATCCAGAGGGGATGGGGGGAGCACCCAGAGGGGATGGAGGG